>NW_023494810.1:4702829-4805329 GCF_904425465.1 Colossoma macropomum | reverse complement strand
ACTCCCATCCAAGCAATTTATACAAGTCCAATTGTAAATGCTGCCTCTAAACCTGACCCCAACCCTCCCCACCACCACCACTAGCACCACACGCACTCTTTTGATCCAGCAGCAGATCAATGACAATATAGCACAGAGCCCTTTTATTTAACAGAGAACACATCTATTTGAAATGAGCTTATTGGAAAATGTACACTTGCGTCTTAGCCCCCTTCTTAAGACAACTTACCTTATTCCCAGGCAGAGAGCAGAAACTTTCTGGCCCTAACTTTGCAGGGACTTCAATGAGGGATCATATCTGACACTAACAGAGTGCATTTGTCAAGCAAATCCCTCAAAAGGCCCCACGTATCGATTGCCGGGTCCCTACCTGCACAATGTGTCCATTGACTTGAGGTTCTCTGGGTTGCGGATAAGCTTGTCCAGGACCGTGACGATCTGGCAGAACTTTGGCCTTTCATTGCGGTCTTTCTGCCAGCAGTCCAGCATTAGCGTGTGGAGGGCGCCGGGGCAGCCCATCGGTGCCGGCAGCCTGTAGCCCTCTTCTACTGACTTGATTACCTGTACAAAAACATGGAGGAACATGTACATTGTCATGTATGTTGTTAATCTTCAGAGGATCACCAGCGGTAATGAAAATATGGGCTAATTTTATATGACGAATTCATTTCTTACTTGTAATTCATTATAACATTAGGAACAATTCTGCCAAAAGTGCAGATTTTGAATTCATACCATATTCGTGTTTGTAGGCAGAAGAGGAGATATAGTATTATGTTTTGAATTTAGTGAGAAGTTATTAGACTTTATTCATCAAGTGTTGCATAAAAAGAGTGCAGATCTGACCACTTTTCATGTTAAATGAAAACAAAATTTTTGTACAATGTATAAACAAGTGGAGATTTGAGAACAACTGATGAATCAGCTTCAGTGCGTGAAATCAAGTGCCGGCCTAACAGAATCTCATTTACATATCATTTACATGAAGGATGTCCTAATTCATCCACATGTTTCTGTTGGGAGCCAATAAAATGACAGCATTCATGACGGTTCATGAGCCAATGGCTGTGCTTGTAGCGAGGTCGAGCAGTGAGTGCACTGCTCCCCCTACTGACCAAACAGAAAAAAAAAGTGAAATAGAAAAAAAATTGAAGTTTTTATCAATTGATTGTGCATTGTGATTATGAAATGCTGTACTTTTGCAGTGTATGAGATGCTTCTGCACTACCTGTGTTTTGTATTGTTTATTTTGTGGGTGGAGTCAGTAGTATAAAACAAAAGCACTGTGTACAATGTCTTTAAATGGAATATGGAATAACAGCAGCATTTGTTTATATCAATGTGCATGTAAAAAAGTGCTGGATTGTCATTTGCACACATTATTAGCATTACTGGTGTTTTTATTTTTATTCGAATTATTGGTATTAATACATTATACTGATGATGATTTTGAGTAGTTAACTGCAAATAAAGCATTTTATTTCAGGTTCTTATTCATCCATCCATCCATCCATGCATTATCTAAACCGCTTATCCTTCTGGGTCGCGGTGGGGTGCTGGAGCCTATCCCAGCTGTCATTGGGCGGAAGGCAGGATAGACCCTGGACAGGTCGCCAGTCCATCACAGGGCAGGTTCTTATTCAATTATGCTCAAATTTACACACTCCTAAAGCAGACATGAGTTTGTTATACAGATATGCCAAAGATGAAACTGAAGAACAGCAAAACTGTTGGTGAAATTTGTTTGTGCTCAGTTTGCAATCACATCTGACTGTACACAACTTTGACGAACAAGGACCTTTTTTTGTTTGTTTTGCAAAGATTCTTCAATATTTTGACATTTTTTGACATGGAAAAAATAGAAAATTGTCAGTGCAGAGTTGAATACTCAAATCTAAAATAAAATGCAATCAAATTTCATTACGCAGTAAGCTATATGATTAATTATGCGATTACATAATTACACTCAATTAGTATTGCAAAGTTGGAGACTATTAAGGATGAATGAAGTTATATTAACTTGGCTTTCTCTCAGTTCTTAAACAGCTTTGAAAAAATCTTTTTGGAAAAATATTCATGTTGAAATACAGTGAGGTGATCAGACTATTGTTTTTGTTATTTAATAAACTTCTAATACATATATCCACTTCAAATTTACATAAATAATCTGTTTTTAATTTACACGTATAAACATAAACAAAAAAGTATGTAATCATGAGCATAAACAAAGATATACCAAAAAACCATACTGATAGTGAAAAAATATTTAGATACTTAGTAATTGAGATATTCAGAAATACACTGTAGTTATGTTATAACTGAAGTTTGGGGGAGGAACATACCTGAAACCCCTCCTTCTTCTAATCTAATGCCCTATAAATTCCCATCCTCACCTTCTGTTGTCGTGACGAAGTGTTCGCAATCCCCACCGCCACCCCATCTCCTCCCTCTTCCTCAGTCCTACATCAGTCCTGCTACAGCTATGCGGTTGGTCCGGCCTTCTAGCTACAGGCAGAAGCTGCCCAGAACTCCAGCCCAAGTTCTCAGAGTTCTCCCCCCTCCCTCAATAAGTCTCCCTTCATACTACCACCACCATGTTGAAGGCATGGTCTGAAGTCATAAGCATATATGTAACGTTAAAAATAAAATGAATCAAGCTCTACATTCTGGTGGCATTCTAAAAAAATGGCAGTCATGGTGAAGGTGAAGAAGCTTCCTAAAGTTCTCACTGACAGCGTTAATAAGCAACACCAAAAAACAAATAGCTACCGAGCATCACAAACACCTTACATATTCCTGTCAGTACGATACAAGTGGAAAGGCTGAATGCTTATTTTCCCTCAATGTATGTAGAAGCACAGTTGGAACATTTCCTTATATAACACACAGTGAATCCCACAGAAAAGTATAAAGAAGTAAAAGTGTAAATATCAGGCAGTTGTAACAAAAGCATATTAACTCCAAAATTAATTCAATTTGCTTAAATGTATTATTTTTTCCCAAATATTTGTATAACTGTATCCAATTATATTCAGTGACACCCATAGCTTCAGTTTCGGTCTGTAAACTAGGTACCTAAAATATTACAGTCTAACTTTATTATTCCTTAATCTTCTTATTAGATGAAGATTCATTGTCTGACTGACAGACAGTGAAATTAAATGATCATATTTGTTTTCATAAAGCAGTTAAAGCTTCAGTATTAGAGTTCCTGCATGAGTGTGAGCTTCAAATCATTTCAGCTTGTTACTAGGTAGAAGGCTTCCTGCATGGATATTTATCTGAAGTTCCGAAGTTCAGTCCTGGAAGTTGGTTGCATTTTCCAAACTCGCCAACTCCAAACAGGTCGGTCCTAACTCCAAACGGGTTTGTGCTCTGTCGAATGCTTTGTTATTGGAATAAAACAATGTAAGGAGGCTTTACTATAGCAGGTCCAGAACGCTTTACAACATTTTGTGCTCATCTTTAAAATTCAGTGCTTTACCTATTATCTGTCACACATCCCTCCAGCTCTGACTCATTAGTGAACTACACTTCCCAGAACTCCCTGGGAGATCATGTGACTGTGGAATCACCACCAATAACCAATTGTCACTCAACCTTGCCTGAATACTGATGTGCTTCACCTGTCTTGCTTATCATATGGCTCTGTTTAGCTAGTATATAAGCCTGGGCTTTAGTCTAGCTCAGAGGTCGGCAACCCAAAATGTCCTTTCAACAAAAATCAAACCACCTTGGGAGCCACAACATTTCATGTCCATTTTACCATCTTGGCTGTAAATATGTCTCTGTATGTTCTAATGTACTAGTGTTGGCTAAAAAATACAATATAAACGAAAACACAGACTTACTTTGCTCTGCTTTAAGCTTTAGCTCAGCTATAGCCACTTTTCTCGCATCTCCAGCAGGAAACTTTTTCTCAAAAATAGTATATTTTCTTGTAAAATGTCTCTCAACATTCAACTTTTTACGAGGCTGAAGTCGCTTCTCATTCGCCAGCATCTTGCTTGAATTTTCCCAGTCCACCTTTAATGGTGCCTAAGTCACCAGAATGTAACTGCTGCACCATTTAAGGTGGAACAGGAAAATTCAAACAAGAAGCTGGTGAATGAGAAGCGACTTCAGCTTCTCAAGTATTTAATGTTTGTCAGTTTTTCGTTGCAGATTAAACGTATCAGAAAACCAGCTGGAGTGATTATAAATGTAAATAAATCGATTCGTCTCCAAATCATTGATGTTTATCTTAAATCTTTCTCTTTGCCTTTTCATTAGCTGCTAGCTAGGCCAGATTCTCATCTGCATTGCTATGGTGACCAGCAGTCTGCACACCGATCTTCAGGGTTAAAGGTCAGTGAATTAGCAGTTCTATATTAACACCAGTGTTTGTTAAAACTGTGTTAGAATGATCAGCAAAGCTTTATTTTACTGCAAAGGGGGATCATTTTATGTTTACCTAAAAGTCTAATTCTGCTGTAGAGACTGTGTTTATTGCTTGCCTGTGAACTGGCCTTTTCTGTCTTTGTTGTTTGTCCCTATTTGTATTTAGCTTGTTCTGGATTTGACCTACACCTGTGTTTTGACCACGAGCATTGATCACGTTCAAACTAGTATAGCCTCATTTCCTGATTTTACCCTCAAGCGTCTGGCCAGTTCTGTCTCATTACGTTATCTCAATGCAATGTTGACCTTTTAATTAAAATAATAGTTTTATGTACAGTTTAAAACGACTATGTGTCTAAATTCACAGTATTTTTTCCTGATGTAAAACCTAAAATTAATTGTATCTGATCGTTTCCGTCTTTATTGTGACCTTGCCACCAACAAAATCTGAGGTGAAATGCTCATCTGGGTATTATTTTTTCAAAAATAATAATGTGGCATCCGCCAAGGGCAGCACTGTCTGGGGTGTGGCCATGCAAAGTGGCTCATGGGATTTTTTCCACACCTTCAAAGTTCAGTCTTAGAAGTTGGTTGCATTTTCTGCTTATTACAATCCAAATAACCTCAACCACATTCAGTGATTGTTGAGGTCTGGATTCTGGGGTGGTCAGTTCATTGTTCTGAGAAGATCAGTAGCTTCTTATTATTTTGTCAATAAAAGCTTTTTAACAGCTACACATCCTTTCAGACCCGTTGCACTGTGTTGTCTTCTCACAGTGGAAAGATGGACAGAAACACCTGCTGTTTATCTGATGGGGACAGTTTTGGTGTCTACCAGGTCTTGCATATTTGTTAGAACTCCCACTTTCTCTGTATTGACTGGAAGTTAAATAAGCAAAGGGTGGTTTCTAACTTTTAGTATTGTAGCTTTTAATGTCACACAAAACATTGCTATTATATCAAAAAACTAGCTGCTCTTTACCTACATCTGATTAATTAATGACAATAGAAAGTAATGCTTTTTTCAGCTACATTAAAAACTTTAACAATACATTAATTAAAATACTTTTTCCTTCTCCTAAAAAAATTATGTTTCATAGATATGATGTTTACCCTGGCACCAATACCATGTTTATGAATGCATTTATCATTTAAATGCATAAAGAAACAAGTCATTTGCTTGTTTGCTCTATATGAGGCACTTACGTCTCTGTTGGTGAGGTTCCAGTACGGCCGCTCTCCATAGGACATCACCTCCCACATCACCACCCCGTAACTCCACACATCGCTGGATGAGGAGAATTTGCGGTAGGCGATGGCCTCTGGAGCCGTCCAGCGGATGGGGATCTTTCCACCCTGAGACGCAACGAAGGACAAACCAGCATTATCTTCACATCTACTTCCACACGCTGTACTGCTCAAAAGAGTGGGATCATTTTTCATGTTAATGAGTGTTACTTCATTCAGAACTTCACAGTGTAGTGTGGACTGAAATATTATAAACAAGGGACAAAAAGATGTTTTTAGACGTTATTTATGCAATTGATTTTTTTATTAAACGATACATAGCAATCTCTTGTTTATCTGTCATTGTGGATATTTTTTATATATTAAAACTTCATTATTGATGTGATAGATCAGTCGCTTTAGAATCATCTACAGTTTATTTTAAATACATCTGAAATTTCTATTTTTACAAATTATTTGAATCCTGTTGTACAGTCCCAGTTTAATATTACAATAATTGTATATGTGTATAGTACTGTGCAAAAGTCAGGCGCCACCCTTCATTTGTTTAATTTCCAGTCAAAACAGCCAGCAATAATTTTTTCAAAGTCTGGAAAAAGAACATGTTTCACAGAAAATTACAGAAATTGAATCCTCAAAAATGAAATATAATATTTTTTTTAATATCTAGTGTGTCCACTGTTTGTCTATATTACAGTTTACATTCTTTTCAGGAAACTTGTATTGAGTTTCAAAGAAACCTGCAGGGATATTTTTCCACACTTCCAAAGTTCAGTCTTAGAAGTTGGTTGCTTTTTCTGCTTCTTGTTACGGGACGGCTGGGAGGCAGACCCAAGTGCAGAGAGGAAAGCCCGTGAGAAAGGGTCTTAAATGAATTGATTGAGGCGATGGAGTGTGAATTGCTGTACCACCAGGAAGCGCAGGTGAAAATGGGAAAAACACCTCAAAGATTGGGAAAAAATGGTGGGAAAAAGGCAAACAAAGGGGATGCTGAAAGCAGCATGCTCAAACAAAGGCTGAGATAGAAAAAGTGAAATAAAAGACAAAAAACAGTTCCTCTATGATTATGAAAGGAAGGTTGACTTTATGTTTCACCTGTTTGCTTTTCTTTTCTTTTCTTTTCTTTTTTATTTAAATACCCACCTGGGCTAAGTACCATACCGGTCACCCCTCTACAAATGTGTGACAAAGGGCTACTGTTTGCCACAGCCTTAAGTAGAGGAGTCCACAGGTGTGCCAGCTTGGGCCTATTCACCCCGAGGGCTTCTGGGAATTGGAGTTCCCTGAACTTGGGCCCTTACACTTCTTGATTCCAGTAATCCCAAACACATTCAGACCCATAGCGCTGAGTTGTCTTCTTACAGTGGAAGGATGGACAGAAACCGATGTTTTCAGATCTGAAGCAGCTTGATTTCTTCCTCTCTTTCAAAGATGAAAGCTTTCTGTTCTGTTCATCTGACTGAGACAGTTCTGGTCATCTTTCATAGTTGTTAGAACTCCCGTTTTCTCTATATCTTTAATAATTTCTTTGAATTTTTTTTTTTTACTTATTTTCCTTTGACTTCCCCTTCCTCATGCGAGGGTGTTATCTTATATCTAATCTCCTCAGAAATATCTCCTGAGAAATGAATAGCTTGTAATTAATGGCTGTTTTGACTGGACATTAAATAAATGAAGGGTGGTCCCTGACTTTTGCACAGTACTACATCTTCAACAAAACCGGTTTTACTTTATTAAAATTCTCTGGTTTCACACTGTTGAGCTGTAGTGTGGTGAGAAGGCAGCAGCCTGTTGGCTCAGCTGTGTGATGTTTTCAGTCTGTTTTCACTTGTTCTTGTCGAGTGTAAGTGTGCAGACCTGTAATAAACCCACAGCAGAAACTCACAGTGGTTGTGTAGGCTGCATCAGGGTCGTCCTCCAGGACCCTTGACAGGCCAAAGTCTGAAACCTTGCAGACCAGGTTGCTGTTGACCAGTATGTTCCGGGCAGCCAGGTCCCGGTGGACATACCCGAGATCAGACAGGTAAGTCATGCCGGCTGCGATCCCTCGGAGGATTCCCACCAGCTGAATGATGGTGAACTGACCATCATGTCTCTGTTGGAAAAAAAGGAAAGATGTTCGTTTCTAATATAATTTGATTAAGCATTTAAAAAAAATATTCAGTGCATCATGAAACCTCAGCTTTGACTATGGTTACAATACTCTGTGCGCACTATAATAATGCCTCATAAGGCCATGATGATATATTACAATTAATTTTTGGTGACTTATAAATATTTAGTAACACTATCCATTATAATGACTTTTAAATAGCTCTAACCTGTGCATAAAAAGTATAAAGCACCTATAATAAGAATTAACAATTATAAGAACATTATTTTTATAACATTGGGTATAAGGTTATAGGTATTTAGGTTATTCAAATTTAGGTTATTATATTTATCGCTGCTGTCAGACCAAAACCTCACATCCCCATCTTTCAGTTTTTGACATAGCTTGAAATTGTCTGTTGTCCTTTACATTGTGTGTAAATTTCATGATAAATGGACCAAAAGAAATGGCCCAAAATGAAGAACGTCTGGTTCCATTGACTTACATTAAAAATAAAGTATGTTTTGTCCTTCTCCCTTAAAGTTACCATTTTGGAGATATGATATATAAATTATTGCAGGAACAGCAAAGCAATTTTCTTACTGGAGATAACAAATGTGTATAAACTATAATTAAAACTACATAAAACTATAATTATTTTTTACAATTTTAATTAGTAAAGACTCTGCACAGTTTTTAAATTGCTATTCTTAATCTGTTTTTTGAATGAGCTTGGAAATATTCAAATTTGGAAATATCCAAAGCTTATTTAAGCAATAGAACACAAGAGGGAATGCATTATCACGAAATAACATCATGGCTGTGATTTGGCCGCTGTAGATCATCACAGCCGTGATGTTATTGGCGATAACACACTCCTCCTGTTCTACTGCTTTTATACAACAGGTAAATAAATAAAGTAAGAAATTAATAAACTGGGCCGTGAACGCGGCGTTTAATATGTTTTAATGTTTGCAGTTCCTTCACCAAATTATAGTTCCTTAACAAGCAGCTTGTTGCTATGTCAGAGTAATAAACTCCGCCCACTCGCTGCACAGCCGGCAGTTCGTTCTCCGGCTCCACACAGACCAACACATTAAACTCGTTTCACACTCACCGCTTGTTTTCTTCTATTCTATTCTTGCTCAGGGAAATTACTTTACTACTTGGTTCATTATATGATATATTATACTCTCTCTGCAATAATTCCTGTCTTACTTTGATGCATAGCAACGGCGTCTCAGCGGAGTGATACAGTGTTTGTGAAAAAAACTATTTCGCCATAACAGAACGGTTAGAACGCTTCTTAACCAATCAGCTTGCGTGGATGGAACTAACTGTATACAGTACAGTAAAGTATGATAATAATTTACTTATAGCAAAGAATAACCAAATATCAATCATTTACCTGAAACACTCACTGATGTCCTTTTAAATTAATGTTCATATTGTTTTTATAAATGTTGATACATATTATAGGTGCTTTATAATTATGTTCAGGTCATTATATATTTAAAGGGGAACTCCACAGATTTTGCAAAATTACTTAATCATGCAAAACAGAACCATTCAGAGTAGTTTGGTTTTAAACATGCCTTTCTAGAGACTTTTACAGAGTCAGAATTGTTCACCATTGTAGTACTAGGAACCAGACATCTGTATGTCGACACTGCTACCCAAAATGACCAAACAACTTATATGTGTCATATAAGGTTTAATATGTCACGCTGATAATGGTTAAATAGCGCTAAATTCTAAAAGATATGTTTTTTAGCACCACATTTATAACCATTTTGTGTAATAACATAACAGGATGTAGCTTTTAGAGCCAATGAATGCTTCAGACGTCTGGTTCCGAGTACTACAATGGTGAAAAATTTTGACTCTGTAAATTTCTCTAGAAGGGCACATTTTACACCACGCCACTCTGAATGATTTTGTTTACATCTAAACCATTGAATGATTGAGTAATTTTGCAAAATCGGTGGAGTTCCCCTTTAAAAGGTATTATAATGAACAATGACCCTTTTAAACCACTAATAATGCCTTATAAAGCATTTTTAGAGTTTATAAAGTAGCCTAAGTATTTTAGTTTGTTTACAAATAATTAGAATTGATTTTAACACTCCAGAACTGATGCCACAGAATTGCCAACTTCTGATTGGATGTATAGTTTTATAAAGAGTTAAGGAAAACTGGAGAAATGCTGCTGACAGTGAGGAGATAACACACCCTCAAGAATGAATCCAGTGACCCATTCTCCATATACTCTGTAATGATCATTACTGGCTTACCTGAGAAGAGAAGAAAAGAAAAGAGAAGAGAGGAGAAGCGAAGAGAAGAGAAGAGAAGCAAAGAGAAAAGAAGAGACAATAAAAAAGACAGAAGTAGAGAAAAGAAGAGAGGAGAACAGAAGAGAACAAAGAAGAGAAGAAAAGAAAAGAAAAGAGAAGAGAGGAGAAGAGAAGAGAAAAAAAAGACAGGAGAAGAGAAGAGAAATTAAAGAAAAGAAGCAAAGAGAAAAGAAGAGAAAATAAAAAAGACAGAAGAGAAAAGAAGAGAAGAGGAGAGGAGAGAAGAGAAAATAAAGACAGAAGAAAAGAAGAGAAGGGAAGAGAAGAGAAAAGAAGAGAAGAGGAGAGAAAAGAAAATAAGAGAAGAGAAGCAAAGAGAAAAGAAGAGAAGAGAAAAAAGACAGAAGAGAAAAGAGAAGAGAAAAGAAGAGAAGAGAAGAGAAAAAAAAGGAGAAGAGAAGAGAAGCGAGGCGAAGAGAAGAGAAGAGAAGAGAAGAGAAATTCATATTAATTAATACATTTTCAAAAAAGTAAAAATAAAATGAAATGTGGCCTGTGCGAAAGTAATGGCATTCTGGCTATTCTAATATGTTAAACAGAAACTGTGCACTAAAATTTGCTGAAAAAAGCCATATTTACATTTTATCCCATAAAGAATGTGTTAACTTATTTTCACTCATAAAAACACACTCAAACTTCTGCAAACGACTGTAAATCAAGTGATTCTAAACGTTTGGCCAGGTGTTGCGTCTTACTTCGCGTGACCACTCCCTCCAGGTGGATGACGTTAGGGTGGTCGAACTGGGCCATGATGCTGGCCTCGCTCAGGAAATCTCGCCTCTGTTTCTCTGTGTAGCCGGCCTTCAGGGTCTTCAGGGCCACTGGGATGTCTCGCTTCCCCGGCAGCTTCATGCGGCCGTAACAAACTTCCCCAAACTCTCCTGATCCACAGAGAGGAGTAACACGGTTCTATTTTTACCCCAGACTTTTGTTTTGAAGTAAGTGCAATTTTGGTTTGTGCTTTGAGAATTAAACAGGAGGATTAGACAGGAGTCACATACTGTAAAAAATGCTATATAAATATATATATATGTGGATTGAATTAATATCTTAATAATCAACTCACATCCTTATGACTGAAAATGGTAATAGAGTTTTTTTTTAAAATCCCAGTATGTATTGCCATGTGCAATCCAAATATACCTGAGCCAATAATTTTCTCAATTTTGATCCTGGAAGCTTCAATTTCTCTGGCAAACTCATGGACAGCCTGGCATGGGTCCTCGTATGTGTGGGGATCAATATAAAACCTGGCTTCTGGAAATGATACTAGAATAAACAGAATTAGCATTTGGTCACATATTGCCGGATGAAAGCAATTTTCAATCACAGTCACAATCACTGAAGCACCCAGGCAGCAGCCACTGCTACATACTGGCCCTGAAAAGCAATAGTTTCCCCAGACTAAAAAGCACTGAAAGCTGAAGCTTGAAGGAACAGTGTCTTTTCTACCATGGCCATTCTGGTAGTGCATCTTTTCCTCATCCGAATCCTGGAAAGCCTTGCTGTAGCCACAATGTCTGTAACATAACATATGGAAAGCAATTTTGAGAACACTGGAAAAGAGTTCATGTGCCTTATATAACAGCATTTGCTCATATTTTACATATTTCATATTCAAATATAAATATATTATACAACAGGAAAACCTTTGCATCATTTGGAAAGAGTTTAGCAATTATAGTCCCAATGTAAAAGTTAATTAACTCAGAAACAGTTCTCTGTTCTCTGTTATCTGAGGACATTGAGTCATTTCATGTTTTAATACTTGTGCGTCATATGGGGATAAAATACACTTCTCAGTGTCTTTATCCCCTCTCCTATGAATTAAATGATTAAGTGCTGTTGAGAAAAAAACAAAAAACGTTTCTTTTCATTGAAGTGGCTGATAATTAACTATAATCAAAGTAATTCCAAGCAGACTTAAGAAGATATAGAAAGTTAAAGGACTTGCATTGTTAATATAGCGATGCAGAAATGCACAATTTGCATTAAACTTAGCATATGAGGAGAAAACTTGATGATTTACCTACAAATAGCACAACCTTTAGAATCTTGACCAACTAAGCCAGAGACCACCCTTCATTTACTTCATTCCCAGTCAAAACAGCTGGAGATATTTTTAAGGAGGTTAGATATAAGGTAATTCACTTTAATAAGGGAGGAGGGTCAAAGGAAAATAAGTTAAAGAACAGGAATTTCTAAAACTGGAGATGTACAATGGAATCATGTTTTGTGGTCTGATGAGTCCACCTTTCAGATTCTTTATGAAATTAACGGATATTATGTTCTCCAGGCCAAAGAAGAACAGACAATCCAGAGTGTTACCAGTGTAAAGTTCAAAATCCAGGGTCTGTCAAGGCAAGGGGAGTTAGTATTAGTAATAGTAAGACTGAACACATTTTAGTGCAAAATATGCTGCCTTCTAGACACCATCTTTTTCAGGAACACCCACTTTTATTTCAACATGATAACACTAAAGCAAATTCTGCACATGTTACAACAGCAGCGAATATGGGTGCTAGACTGGCCTGCCTGCTGTCCAGAACTGTCTTTTATTAAAAATATGTGTCTTATTAAGCTCGAAATATGACAACAGTCCCCCCATACCGTAGTCCAGCTGAAGACTTGTATTATAGAAGAATAGCAAAAGAAATTACTTTCAGAACTGGATCTGTTTGACCCCATTTACACTTGGCCACTTTATGCATCTTGAGTATCAGGATTGTATCTGGATAAGGCCAATTCAAGTCTAAACACACCCAAGATGCATTCAAAACAGATACAAATCAGATCCTTCAAAGCACAGGAGGTGGTCTGAGACGCATTTCAGCCACATGTTATAGCAGTGTAAATGCATCCATCTCTCCTAGACCCATTGGACAACCAAAACCCCTCCCAGTGCAACTGAAACTCCTCCCCAGGCAGTTTGCCACTGGACATGTGATTCGTGCCTGTGAAGAGTATAATCATGGAGGACGCACATGGTTGGGGACTGGACAAAATTAAATGCTTAATAGCAATGTGGACAGACACTGCTGTGCAAAACAAACTGCAGACGACTCACAGGAACCATGCAACATTTGAGCAACTATCTAAACAGCTTTGGTTACTGTGTAACAAGCAGATTTACATATTTGGTCCCACACGGCAATTGGATTTCAGTCAGACTAACCAGGGACACGTTTGACTACTAATTGTAAATGCATGTGGCTAAAATCTTATCTGGATACAATTCAGATACTAGTTACATGAAGTGACCATGTGTAAACAAGGTCGTTATGTGATCGATCACCAAACATGCTATTAAAAGGAAAGATGATTTTACACAGTGGTAAACATGATCCTGTCTCAACTATTTTTGGAAGGTGCTGCAGGCATCAAATTTTGAATGAGCGTATATTTTTAAAAAACAATGAAGTTCATTAAGCAAAACATAAATGATTTTTTGGGATTGTTTTCAATTTAATATAGGTCAAACATAATTTAGTAGTCATTGCCTTCTGTTTTTATTAGCATTATTGCTAATATAACACTGCCACAATTGGAATTGAGTTTGTACAAAAGGGAAGCAAAGTTAAAAATAAATTTAAAAAGCTGCTGGTGTTGTCAGAACAATGGACTGACCACCCCAGAGTCCAGACCTCAATATCACTGAATGTGTTTGGGATTACTTGGATTGTGAGAAGCAGAAAATGCAACCAACTTCTAAGACTGAACTTTGGAGGTGTGGAAAAACATCCCTGTAGATTTCTTTGAAAGACAGAAGGCAGGTCTTCTGAAAAGAATGGAAGCCATGATGAAGGCAGGAAATGGATTTGATATATTTAGCTGTTGCGGCTTCTAAATATATGTTTTCTGTATATTTTTTTCTTTCTGTATATGTTTTCTTATATTTTGTTTCCTGATGCTGCACAATTAATAACTTGTGCTTGATGGTTTGACTGGAAATTAAATAAATGAGAGCAGGTCTCTAACTTCAGCAAAGTACTGTACATCTCTAAATTATCTGGCCTGTAAATGCTTTTCAATTCTGTTTTTTTTTTACATTGCATTATAAATTAGAAAAAGAAAAGGCAGACAATTCAAAGTACTCCTCTTGCCGTTTTCTGCAGATGACAATGGCCAGAACGGTCACAAGCCCTGTGACCAACGCCATGCAGATCCAGATAATGGTCACTGTGTTGTAGCGTAAGGGGACTGGAAGATGAGGGCAGCCACAGAAAGATCCATGCAAAGAGAGAGATATGAGAAGAAAGGTAAAAAAAATATTAAATACCTCTGATCAAAAGTTCAGACTCATAGTTTGGAAGTTTGGAATCACCATTTTAGAATTTTGAAATCAAAATCTGAATATGAAACTAAAGTTGTTGCATATTTATGACTGAAATTATAATAAAAACTCAGATTTTTAATAATTAGTAATAAGCTGTAAATTAGGACATTTTAAACATGTCTAGAATGTTGTAATGACCTGTAGGTTATTCTAAAATGAGAAATACATGAGAAGTTATGACATGTGAGCTATAACTGAGTCATAATGAGTTTTAATGACTAAGAATAACACCCAGAATGAAGTTCTAATAACTTAGTTATAATGACTAAGAATGACACTGAGAATGCAGTTATAATAATGAAGTTATAACTGAGTTATAATGGATTTAATTTGACTTCAAAATGGTTAGAATAAATGAGCTGTAATTAGGTTTCAATGACTGAAAATAACATTGAGAATGAAGTTATACTAACATAGTGACTAAGAATGATATTGAGATGGGAGTTATAATAAAAAAAGTTATAGTTGTGTTTTAATAACATTAAGATGACTGAAAATAACCTTGAGAATAAAGTTATAACAACTGAGCTATAAATGAGTTATAATGAATGAGAACAACATTCAGAATGAAGTTATAATAACTGAGTTATAAAGACTAAGAATGACATAGAGAATGCAGTGAAGATAACTAAGTTATATTGGGGTTAAAATGACTTGAGAATGAAGTTGTTACAACCGAGCTCTAACTAAGTTATAATGACTGAAAATGACATTGAGAATGTAGTCATAATAGCTGAGTTATAATGACTGAGAAAAGCATTGATAATGAAGTTCCAAACTTCCAGATTGCCTCATATTTCAAAAGTGGAGGCAGATAAAGGGCAAAAAATGTAAATTTTAATTGAATTTTCATTTTAATGAACAAACTATTCGTTCTACTGAGAGCCTCCTGTTCTTTGACTGCCAACTGTTCTTTATCTTAAGGGATGAAACGATCAGCACTGCCGTTCGGCGAAACCTCAGGAGACCATGCTTAAGTTTTTTTTTAAAGACACTTACATCAAATATGTGTTGTGACCTACCAAGAGCCAAGCCGATTATAAGTGGGCAATAGGGATTCAGTGCAAGGTGACCCTCTAATAACAGCAGAATCAATCTGCTATGAAGGCCACCTCAAACCCTTCTGTACCACGGTTTGCGGTATGGACCACAATGACTTATTGATGTTTACTGCGTGACTAAATTGGTGTGACTTTAGAATACAGAACGCTGCTAATAACTGTGCTGTGCTTCATAATAAGAAATCCAGTAATACTGCTTCAGACAGTGTAGAGTAGAGGGAAGAACTGCCTCATCCGGTTCTCACCTGCTTTTCCAGTCTGGATTTCCACAGAGGGGCTGAAGCGGCCGCAGCCAGCCGAGGTCCTGGCGCGGATCTGGAAGATATAACTGGTGCCAGGCTTGAGGCCGGAAACTTTAGCACTGGTGGTCTTTGACTTCAAGGTGGAGTAACTCTGCTGCTCTTTGTCCTGTAGAAAGGGCAAGAGGATCAACGAGGCTGTTGTTCAGGTTTGTACGCTGTAGAACCTTAAATGAACCTTCAAATGGGTCAAAGCGACATTAGCTAAGGTAAAGCATGACTGCTTCTAGCAGAGACAATGCTAATACAGGCCTCAGTTAAGAATATCACAAAAAAGGCACTGTCAGACTGTCTTTTTGCCAAAAAAGATGTGTAAACACTTAGTCATCCAACGTTTCTTCTGAAATCAAGGGCATTAATAGGCAGTTTGTCCCCCTTTGCAGCAGAAATGATGTTAAATTGTACATTGTAGAGAAATAGAGTGTCTTCTGAAATCTTATATCTTAAATATAATGTAATGGATTTTATTTGTTAGCACAAAAAAAAATGATTTTAAGGTAACAATACTGTGTTAACAATTACATTAGCCTAAGCATTAATATTTTGAGTCCCAGCTTAATGGAAGAGTTGTAACTACAAAGAGGCTTTACAAGATGAGTATGTTGTAGTGATATGTCTTGAAGTGAGAATGTCCTGCAGTAGCTGTGACTAGTAGTGGGAGTGTCTTGTAGAGGGAGTGTCCTGTAGTAGGAGTATCTTAGTAGGAGTATCTTACAGGAGGAGTGTCTTGTAGAGAAAGTGTCCTGTAGTAGGAGTATCTTAGTAGGAGTATCTTACATGAGGAGTGTCTTGTAGAGGGAGTGTCCTGTACTGGGAGTGTCTTAGTGGGAGTATCTTAAAGGAGGACTGTGTTGTAGAGGGTGTGTCCTACAGCAGCTGCGACTTATAGTTTGAGTGTCTTGTAGAGGAAGTGTCCTGAAGTGGGAGTATCTTACAGGAGGAGTGCCTTGTAGAGGGAGTGTCCTATAGTGGGAGTGTTTAGCGGTAGTATTTTTAGGAGGGGAGTCTTGTAGAGGGTGTGTCCTATAGCAGCTGTGACTCGTAGTTGGAGTGTCTTGTAGAGGGAGCGTCCTGTAGTGGGAATGTCTTTTAAGGGGAGTGTCCTGTAGTGGGGGTGTCCTTGGGATTGTCTTGTTGGGGAGTGTCTTGTTGGGTAGCGCCTTGTTGGGGAGTGTCTTGTTGTAGGTGTGTTTTGTAGTTGGGTTGTCTTTTAATGGGAATATCCTCACTGTAAAAATGAGAAGTCAGCTCAACTTTAAATGATATAGTAACTGATTACAGGGTTTTTCTTGAGTTGACTCAACTTGAGGACACACAACTCAAACTTCTCAGTTGAGTCAAATATTCTCCCAGCTACTGTTTCTAGGTCTGCATCTCAGTTAGATAAACAAACCTGAATTTGTGTTTGGTTACTCAGTTTCTCCACTAGCTGGCGCTTCGTCTAGCACACAGTCCCATCTGACATATTTTCCTCTTGGACTTCTGGATATGGACAGCTGTGGTATTGCTGGGATTCAAACTCACAACCTCCTGATGTTGGGATGAATTATTAGACAGTTGGGCCACATGAGACTGTGCCATGCTTTAAAGTTAAATGAACAAATATTTTCTTGAGTGTTTTAAACATTTGTAGACACAAAATCTGAGCTGCTACATGTGTTCCTGAGTGGTTCAGTGGACTAAGCCTTCACCCCAACAGGAGGTTGTGAGTTTGAGCCCCAGCGATGCCATAGTGATCCGTAAGTGTTTACCCAAGAGGAAAAATGACTAGAAGGATTGTGTGGTGGAAGGAGTCCTGGCTGGTGGGGAAGTTTAGTATAAAAACAAGTTCAGTTTTTTTTTTTTTACCTCACTGAGATGCAGAACTAAAAGTTTTAGAGAACTTTTGACTCAACTAAGAAGTTTGCGTCCTCAAGTTGAGTCAACTCAAGAAAAGCCACGTAATCAGTTATTATATCATTTTAAATTGAGCTGACCTCTCATTTTTAATAGCGCTGTAGAAGGGGTGTCTGAATGGGAGTGTCTTGTAGGGGGAGTGTCTTGCAGCAGGAGTGTCTTTTAATGGGAGTTCTTGTATGGTGAGTGCCCTGTTGTGGGTGTGTCTTTTAATTAGAGTGTCTTTTAGTGAGAGTGTCATGTAGTTTACATGTGTTTTGATGGGAGTACATTTCAGATAGCATTCAGATAAATCTTAAGTTCTTCCGTTGTCTAAGGCTCAATATCAAATGGCTCCCTAGTCCCTATGCAGTGCACTATGTAGGTCACAAAATAACTTTTACACTCAAATACTGCATTATATGTCAACAAGAAAGCTGTTTCTATTTTTCTATTCACACTATTCATGAGCTGCATGACTCAATATAACATTCAGTGCTCTAGGTGGGTTTAGAAGGCATCTTTCATGACCTATGCAGTGGACTTTATAGGTGGAACCATCTGAGATTCAGTCTAAGAAACTGGACCAAGCCAAGACTTTTACACAAGTTACATAAAAGGCTAGTTCAGTCCTGACTGCATGCACACCAGCATAGTCTAATCCAGCTACAACATGAAACCTCCTTCAAGATGCATACATATGAATTTCTCTCCATTTGAAAATATTAATGTCCCTTTTATCTTTCCATCTAAATAGATCACAATGTTTATTTGTGATGAAATCATTTTAGCTTTTTGTTATATTATTAAGCTGTCATCATGTGTGGTACTGCAGAAAGTGCCACAAAATTGAACAAAAACCAAGCCGGACCATGACGATAGAACCGTGCTGTTTATGTGAGTGTATCTTAGTTAGCCTAGCAGTCTTCGACTAACATTAAACCAATGGTGTGCATGTAAATGTAGCGACTGACTTCATTGAACTGTTTTATATAGTCGTCTTGTTGAGCGGTCCACTGCTTGCTAATTCCCCTGCACAGCTGAGATCCCTTTTGCCCCATTAGCCGGCAAAGCTCCCGGCTCGCTCCGCAATTAACTTCTCTCTGCCGCTTGGCACGGCTCACGCTGTTTGCAGTCATTGTCACTTTCAATAATCGGACCAAATCAGTTACAAACCGCCACTGGTTGGTAATTTCCTTTCAATTAACTGGAGCTGCCATTGAGCCATGTGATTAAATTGTGCTATCTGCCGCCAAGCTAGCCCATAAAATCTGACCCTCCATTTAATGGCTCTCTCAGGCCATTTGTATTTTGTGACAAGTGTGGACCAACAAGAGTTAACCCCTGAGGAGTCACAGCCGCATTCACATGGCTGGCCTGCAGCTAAAATAGCACACCTAAAAAACTGTTCAATAGACCAACAACACACTGGTTGTCTCCACTGATTTAACCTTTTAACACTAATGCAAAAAAAAGCTAACTCTGCTTTTTAATCTACTCTTCTGCTTTAATAGTGTGATTTCTCAATACTGTCATTGACTTTTGTATGTTAAAAACATGATCTAACAAAGTAACAAAAGACACAAAGCTGGCAAAAAAGTTATCATACCTTTTCGTAGTACTTGATGTCATATTCCAGTATGACTCCGTTGGGCTGCTCTGGTTCATTCCACATGAGAGTGACGCTGTTCATACTGGCATTCTCCTGACGGACAGCCATCACTTGAGAGGGAGCTGGAACAGCAGTAATTGATAAACAAATTTCTTACTAAGACCTTTTTTTGTTTGCAAAGAAAGAACTGCGAAGTAGTTGTTCTCTCTGTGTGTGTGACCACTTGACTAAATATAATAAAATGATTCAGGTCAGCCATGTGAAGAGTTAACCAGAACCAGGGGCGTTTCTAAATCGCATTTTGCATCATCACTTTAGGCTAATATAACGAAACATGAGCTTGCAAAAGATTCATTTTATTTGAAAATGAAACACAACATTTTTGGTGTATTACATTTAATTACACTGTATACATTTCCATAATATGCATTTTTGGTAGCCTACAAGCTTTAACATGAGCATTAGCATGACTCTGGGTGCTCTGTGCTTGACTTGCTGATGGACGTAGGTAGATAAAGTATATCTATGCTGTTAAATACTTGCATATGTCCATGTCCACCTACTGCTACCTCCATACTGTTGGCGTACAGCCTGAAACTGAGAGCTGAAAATGTTGTGTCTGTTGAATTTGCATGATCATAATGTATTCTTTGGGCAGTGGGTAGCGTCTGGGTTTGATTCCTTGGCCGGGCGACCAGGGTCCTTTCTGTGTGGAGCATGTTCTCCCTGTGTCTGCGTGGGTTTCCTCAGAGTGCTCTGGTTTCCTCCTACAGTCTAAAGGCATGCAGTCAGGCTAATTGGAGATGCTAAATTGACCCTAGCGGTGAGTGTGTGTGAATGTGTATGTCTGTGTGTTTGCCCTGTGATGTCCAGGGTGTTTCCTGCCTTCCACCCAAAGAGCACTGGGACAGACTCCAGCACCTTCTGCGACCCGGGAGGATAAGTGTTTAGATGATGAACGAATGAATAAATAGTGTGTGTTGTGTATTTTAGCCCAAAAATCAAGGTTAAAACAGGAAATCTAATAACTTACAAATTGAATTTTTCCCCTGTAATTATAATGCCCCAGTACGTTGGGTCTAGTGATGCACCTACCCAGAAAAAGTGTGTCTCAGTCCTAAGCACCCTAGCACCCTATGCTTGGCACAGTTTAAAGTCTCTTTTTTCTTTTTTTTTTTTGATTAAACTTCATAAATCAATCAAAGGAAACATACCTTCTTTCAGTTTTTCTCCCCAATTTATTCATTGCCATTTGCACCTGCTAGTTATGTCTGAGTCACATAAAGCCAGTCAAAGCACCTTTATAACTGCTGCAAATGCAACAAGATAGGTCAGCTCAACACGCTTGGAGGAGAATGCTAACTGCCAATTCCCCTACACATCTAACAGACATCTGCATTGACTAACATCACGCTGAGTGAGGGGGAGAGGGAGGGCCATCCTATCCACCCAGAAAGAGTGAGTGGTGTGACTGGCATCACTGGACATTAAACTTCTGATGATGTGGCCAAGACTACTTAGCAGCCAATAAAGTATTTTTACAAGCTTCCTGATTCACCTTTTTCCAATAAATTTGTTGTAGTCTTTGAAAGGCTGTGTATGGTTTTTGTTGGTTATTGTTCATTAAGCTGATTTTTCTTGCTTGGCCTATTTTAAAGACCGATTACTCAATAAACAGTCAAATGCCAGATTATCTGATTTCTAACAGGCCTTGACATCACATGTAGTTATAAAAAAGGCTAACGTATTTCTCAGTTACTAATATAATTAATAATGACGGGCCTGGTGTATTGCTTAATCTCATGTTTTCCAGTCCTGGTCCTAGAGTACCCAAGCACTGCATATGCCAAACTGTATGACTCACCTCCACAGCTAATTAACAAGTCCTTTATTTAAAATGAATGTATTAAACCAAGGAAAAAGTGCAGTGTAAGGATACTCTGGGACCAGGATTGGGAAATAGCATGACACTCTAACATTCCAGTCATGGATTCATTAATAAGAGGCAGATCATTGAGTTTTCAAGATCCTCTGACCTAAAGTAACCAACTTTACTTTATTACTACCAATAGCAAAACCAGAATGCTAGTGAGGTTCTTTATTGTCATATACAGAGACAGACATACATAGGGAAATAAATTTCTCTGTACAATTAAAATTCTTTGTATGTGATCTCTTATAAGGACCTTAGGCAAAGATCAAAACAAAAACAGTCAAAACAGTCATAACATATAGCAAAAATAAATATGCAAGTAGTGCCAAAGTGGTAGCAGAAGTTGTAATACGTCAACAATAAAGTGCAAGATGTGAAGTTCTATGCTATTCAGTAATGGGGTGGCAGTCAAAATGCAGTAAGAGTCTCCTACCTGCCTGATTCGTGGTAACATTAACCATGATGTAGGGCAGTGGCTCACTGCTCAAGTGAGTGACCCCGTTCATCACCAGGATGCGGAAGGTATAGTTAGCGTGAGCCACCAGATTCACCACATTCACCCATGGCTCCGTCAGCCCCGTCTGCTGGGGGATAAACCGAATGGGGGCAGCTCCTGTTCATATAGATGGCCGTGGTTATTCAAATATACAGATATCCAAACTTATTATAGTGACCACTTAATCATGCATATGGACTTGGAAAACAAAGTGATTCAGTTTTTGATAGAGCTTGCGACATCCACTGCTATAAGGCTTTACAACGAGTCTTCGTACTGCAGAGATGGTACTGATCTCCTGCTGTCTGAACTGTGCTGAACCACATCACTGTCTGTTTAATGCAGAGGGATTTCTCACTCATCCAGTAGTGTTTTTGTTATGTGCCACCACAGACTGTCCGGACGCTGCACTTCCCACTTCCAAGTTCCGCCTTTTGTGTTCCGTCAACATAACTTTATAAAATTAAAATTTAGAAAATCTATTTTTGACATTTCGATTCAGAATCGTCCACGTCCGCATCGCGATGCATATAAGAATCGATTTTATCCAGAACCCCTACTATCTATCTATCTGTCTGTCTATGTATCTATCTATGTATCTATCTATGTATCTATTTATCTACATCACCATAGAGACTGTGGATCTCACATTAAGCCAAATTGTTCCCTTGGAATTATAAGGTTCTTGCTGACATTTTTGTCAAAATTGAGTTATTCACATTCTGCGAGCCAATCAGCACTTCGAATACACACAAGAGGCCCAATCAGGCTCTGCTACTTTGTCGCTGCATTGCTCAGTGACTGGGGAGAAAGGAGCACAGGAGTCAAATATGAGAACATGTCACAATGCGAAGTTTAAGAGAAACTTCAAGATGAAGGACTTGATGATCTCATGAGGGACAACAGTACAAATGACAGGCAAGTCCAGTCTTTTTTTATCATTTTAGATCTTATTAAGGGATTTTATTTTCATTGTTAGCTGCTGCGCTAGCCAGGTAATGCTAGCTTGCTAATGACAGCCTGCCAGCTAATGCTAATATTAGGAGACAAGCCCGTAAGGATGAGTTTGGGTTTTTGAAGAAAGATCATGTAAGATCAGTGACCTCTGGATAAAAATATTAATAATTGCAGAAAGATAAGTATAGATTTTAATGTAGCCTTTAGCTAGTCAAAGCTACCATGCTACTAACTTTTTGTCTCTTTTTATTTTTGTGATGACAATGATCCCTGACATGGTAAATATGTTTTCTTTTTCTCAGGGCTAGTGACAAGGTAGAGGTAGTAGAAAGAGGGGTAGTGGCGCCATGGGTCTTTACCGGACATAACAAGAGCCACACCTCTGGAGCCAGCGGCCTGCAGATGGATAGAATTACAGTGCTTTGCTGAAAACAATGCCCCAATAGACTGCAGCCAGACCCTTCTCAAAAAACATATATCAGTTTTGCTATTTAGAACACAAAATCTTTGAAGCACAATTTCCCAAACCTGCTCAGAATGCAGATTGAACCTCGTCCAAAGGGACGAAATAGCCACATCAAAATGGAACTAGTATATACACAGAAATATTTCAGACAAAACAATTACAAAGTAGTGAAGCACAAATTGATCAACTCCAAGTTATTCTGTAGGTCAACAGTAATTAAATAATATACATCTAAAACACATAAGGCCCTAAATTAACTCAGTGGCTCGGTATGGATCTTATACCAGCTCTATGTGATAAACAATGTTAATGTTGGTTTTTGTGACATCACAAAATACATTAATTCAATCAGTTTATTCAAAACAAAAGTCAATGCCCTTTACCATGTCACTGACTGACTGACTGACTGACTGACTGATCACCACTGTTAAAATGCGCAAGTGTCGCCAGAGACGAGCAGACCAATAAATGATACCCTCATGCCCTATCAACCCTACCAATATAAGGCAAACAAATAATAAACCCTTAATATATCAAAGCAGAAATGCACTTATTGAAACATATAAAATGACCTAATAATGAGTGAAATAACGGAGCAGCAGGTACTTCTAAACAAGCTTGAGTTGTTTTTTAACTTCAGTTAAACCTTTCCTGCATTGATTATTCTGACTTAGATATGTTTACTGTCCCAGGACAGGATACAGCCATCAAGCACTAGTATATGACCGCTAAATGCACCATCATGTAAACTGCAATGTTATTTTGATGTGTTGATCACTATTTCTGGACTCATCACTTTATAAAGTTACATTTATTCACCATTTATGTTAACTGGTTTAGAAGCTGTAATGCTAGCACTATTAGCTTACATGCTAGCAGCGAGAGGATGAGTTGTTTTTTTTCTTTTATTTTTACACTCTTAAGAGAAAATGTACATTTCGCTTGACTCTACACGATTCTAAGTAACTGTGAACGTGTGAATTTTCACTTTGTAAGGAGTTTGCCAAGTTAATGTCAGCTAGCTTCAAAGCTATAATGCTGGCACTACAGCTTTGATGCTAGTGCTATTAGCTTGTATACTAGCAGCTAGAGAATGAGGTGCTTCAAAGCTAAAATGCTGGCACTATTATCATGCATGCTAGCAACTAGAAAACAAGTGGTTTTCACTCTTGTTTTTACACTGCCAAGAGAAAACACATTAAATACATTTTGCTCAACTCTACCTATGATTGAGTAACTACAGGTATTTTTGTGTTTTGTGTTTTTGTGAGTAGAAATTATCTTAGAGTCTGTTGGACTGATAAATGTAATGTTATTATGCTAATATCAGTCTTTTAGTCCTAGCTGGAGAACAGTAGACACAGCATGTTAGAATTATGAAATGTTTTATTAAATTAATTCATGGAAAACACAGATTTATCCCCTACTGCTCCCTTTTCAGAACAGGATGATGATTGTGTAGCAGCATGATGAACGCCACACTATCATAATAAGTGTCTTGTATAATATACTGTTTTAATCAGGTAAGTTCATCTACTTCAACAAAGTCAAGCTAGCTAACGTTAACTTAGGCTAAGTGGCAAATAAATGTAACTTTACAAGTGACAGTTCTCAAAATGGTGTCAGAACAAAACCTTGCATCTGCAAAATGGTAACTTTACAGGAGAAGGAAAAATCCTACTTTACTTTTAATGTAAGTCAATGGAACCAGACTTTTTTCCAAGTAGTTTCGGGCCGTTTCCTTTAGTCCATTCATAATGAAATTTACAGGCAATGTAAAGGGCAACAGGTATTTTCAAATTATGTCAAAAACTGAAAAACGACATAAATGGAGATAGAAGGTTTTGTTCCGACAGCAGATATGGACTGTATTACCAGAACAATGAAAAGTACATTTTTAAACTTTATCAATGTGAAATTCAGTTTTTCATTTATAATAATATATTTCTTGTCATGGTTTTCAAACACAATACATTTAAAAATATGGATACTTAAATGACAGTAATGGTCAAAATTCCTGTCCCTACCTGTTCGAGACACCATGCCTCCTCCGCTCCCAGTTGTTCCTCCACCTGAGCTTCCGAATGCTCCTACAACACCCCCAACCCCTCCGCTGATACTAGTTCCAGTGCCCCCGACTCCAGAGCTGCAGTCCTCACACTGACCACCATTTACACACCTCTGACACTGCACGTCATAGATGAGATCAGTCCGGCCGCCAGTATCCAAAGGAGACCCCCACTCCAGGCTGATGGAGGTCCCATTTACAGATGAAATCAAATTTACAGGGGCCGACGGGGGTCCTGTGAGGACAGTAGGGTCATTGAGCATTTAATTACAGATTAATTACTGGGGGTTAGGGTGGTCCAGGCTATCACATTTGTAAATCAAAGCAACATTATTGAATTTGCTTTCAAGAAGATGAGAGACCCTGCACTGGTCTTGCCATCTTTTTGAAAGAACGAATAGAATTTCACAGAATAAACCCTGAGGCTGTCTTATTTCTATATTATTTAAACTATACGTGAACAATTAATTAATAAATTGCATATATAGTTATGTAATTTGTTGCATTCACATTCAGTTAACATTCTGTTTTAACAGGTTTGAGTTAAAACCTCCTAATACATAATACAGGTATATTTTCTGTTTGTTTCAATGCCAAAAATTGATCAAAAAATGGCAACAACAGAAATGAAGACTAACCCAGACCTGGACCTTATAAGTTAGTTATAGGACTCACTTGTACAAGGGGCAGCCGTTGGGTCCGTGGGCGCACGGTAGTAGTTGGCATCGCAAGGGCAAGTGAGAGCGGCTCGGGTCTCTGAGTGGCTGTGCAGAGGGCATTTCCCACACAGCTGGTCTCCAGCGAGCGGTTTGTAGAAGCCTACCTCACAAGCTGAAAAGGCATAAATAAGAAGACCATAATTTCCTTTTTACACTGATTAGACCAGCATTGTATTTATACTATTATTTCATCGCTGAGTTTTGATTGATCATCATTTGATCATTGATTCATTTTAATTTGCCCTTTTCATGCCCAGTCATGTTACTGACCTGATGCCAATTAATCACCAGGTGTTTTTTTTAGCATTACATAACTTAACCAGTCTTTGTTGCCAAGTTCCAATTTTTTTTAAACGTTTTGTTGGAATGAAATTCAAAATGGGCATAAATTAAAAAAAAAAAAAAATTAAATTCTTCAGTTTTGACATTTGACATATGCCGTTTTCAATTAAATAGCAGGTTTAAAATATTTTAACATCACTGCATTCTGTTTCTATTTATAACCCCATTTCCAAAAAAGTTGGGATGCTGTGCAAAATGTCAACATGTCAAATATTGAAACTGAGAAATTTTATTGTTTTTTGAAAAATATATGCCCATTTTGAATTTGATGCCAACAACACGGGGGCAACAAAAGGCTGGTTAATTTGTGTAATACCAAAAAAACACCTGGTGGTTATTGGCAACGGGTCAGTAACATGATTGGGTATAAAAGAGCATCTCAGGGAGGCGGAGTCTTTCAGAAGTAAAGATGAGGAGGGGTTCACGACTCTGTGAAAGACTGCATGATCAAATAGTGCAACAATTCAAGAATAACAAATTTCATTGTACAATAGCAAAGAACTTTTACTTTTCATCATCTACGGTACATAATAACATTAAAACATTCAGAGAATCTGGAGAAATCTCTGTATGTAAGGGACAAGGCCAAAAAACAGTATCTGCTGGACATGATCTTTGGGCCCTCAGGCAGCACTGCATTAAAAACAGACCTGATTCTGTAGTGGAAATCACTGCATGGGCTCAGAAACACTTCTGAAAACCACTGTCTGTGAAAACAATTCATCACTACATCACTTCATTCACCACCACAAATGCAAGTTAAAACTCCAAAACACAAAGAAAAAACCATATATAAACAGGATCCAGAAATGCTGCCACCTTCTCTGGGCCCAGTCTCATTTAAAATGGACTGAGCTGAAGCGGAAAAGTGTCCTGTGGTCTAACAACTCAACATATGAAATTCTTTTTGGAAATCATAGACACTTTGTCCTCCGGGCTAAAGACCACTCAGCTTGTTATTAGTGCACAGTTCAAAAGTCTATATTCATGATGGTATAGGGGGCATTAGTGCACATGGCATGGGTGAACTGCACACCTGTGAAGGCACCATTAATGCTGAATGATATATATATGTTTTTGCAACATATGCTGCCATCCAGATGACGTCTTTTTCAGGGAAGGCCTTGATTATTTCAGCAAGACAAACCACATTCTGCATGTATTAAACAGCATTGTTCCGTATTAAAAGAATCTGGATGCTAAACTGGCCTGCAGTCACCACTGAAAATATTTGGTGCATTATTAAAAAAAATAAAAATAAAAAGGACCCTGAACTGTTGAGCAGCTGAAATCCTATATCAAACAAGAATGGGAAAACATTTCACTTTCAAAACTATAGCAGTGTCTCCTCAGTTCCCAAACACTTACAGAGTGTTGTTAAAAGAAGAGGTGATGAAACACAGTGGTAAACAGGCCCCCGTGCCAACTTTTTTGGAACATGTTGCTGGCATCAATTTCAAAATGGGCATATATTTTTCAAAAAACAATTAAGTTTCTCAGTTTCAGCATTTGATTTGTTGTCTTTGTAGTATTTTCCTTTAAAAATATGGTAAATGATTTGCATATCATTGCATTCTATTTTTATTTACATTCTGCACAGCGTCCCAACTTTTTTGGAAATGTGGTTTTACTAAAAATGACTACGATCATATCTGAAACACTCAGCTTTTTGTCCACCAGATGAAGACATTGTTGAGGTTATACCTCCAGAATCATCTTGATGATTTAGCTCTCAAACTGGAATAAAGCTGCTATTTGTTGACTAGCAAGTAAGCTAAACAAGGAAAAGTTTTCAAGGCAAAGAAAACGCTCTGCATGCGATGTGTTGTAAATATGTTGCCCAGGCCACAGTGCCTAATGAGACTGTAGTGGTCCGCAGAGTTGGCATACTGATGAGGAGCGTGGACTCAAGAACACAAGAGGAAAATAAAGATACACTGAAGAATCAGCATAGAGCAATTGCAGGTTCTTTTTTTCCTCTTGCAGAATCCCCCAGGGACCCCAAAAGAATTCCTGCTTGCGATATTTATCCCCCGTCTGGTTTCTTTCCTCGTTTTATCCCATTAATCCTCCCCGTGCCTTGATGTTTTTTTGAAAAGCTCCTGAGTTGAAAAGCGGGTCACGATAAACATCAGGACTGCACGCTCATCAGGTGCAGAGCCGTCTAGCCGCTTTGAAGTTTTTGACAGATTACCAGCAGCTACACAATCAGCAACACACATCTAACCGATACCCTCGCAAAACAACCGCTGTGCAGTGGACGGACTGCAAACTTGTGTCTTTTGATAAATTAATCACGATGCCCCCCGGTGACCTCGGCAGTTCTTGACGAACCCTTCCTTTCGGGCATTTTTCGGGCGAGAACGGGATGTGAGGATTTGAGGGTGAGGAAAACGTCGGCTTCAGCGCCAGGCTTTTTTTTTTTCGTCCAGGGGTGTTTACACATTCCACATTAGGGCCGCCGTTTTGCTTGTTTGTTTGTTTTTTTCCCTCTCTTTTGTATCGGCACATTGTTTGGTTTGTCAGCACCTGTCAGTGCAGTGCGCCCATTGCAGGGGGGATTTGCATTACAATGAATTTTAATGAATATTTACAGCCATTGTATACTGACCTTGATTTTTTTTTTTTCTTACTCTTGGTATAAATGGATAAATAAATATGGTGGAAAAAGCGGCTGCGATGGAAAATTTGTTCTCACATTCTCAGGTCTTATTTATGGCCTGCCAGGCTTCTGCTGAATCTTAAATGTGCGGGCGGGGGTTACACACAGTCTGGAAAGTCTGGGTTGTAATCCGTGCTCTTCTGATAAAATGTACACTTATTGAGCACTTTATTAGGTACACCTGCCTGAGGTACACCACTTATCATGTACCTGCACTTTGTAGCTCTATAATTACAGACCATCTGTTTCTTTGCGTAATTTGTTATCCCACATTTACCCCATTCATCAAAGGTCAGGACCCCAATGGACCACCACAGAGCTGGCATTGTTTGGGAGTTGGATCATCATCAGCACTGCAGAGGCACTGATGTGGTGGTGTGTGCTGTGCTGGTACGAGTGGATCAGACCCAGCAGTGCCATTCAAATATTTTGTCAAGTACTAGTGCTCATGGTGATCATATTCAATTAGAATAATGGTGTGCAATGTAAAACATTTTCCACTTCCCAAATCTCCTCAAACATGGTCATGTGAACTGCAAAGCAGGTTCAGTTCTAATGTTTAAGGTAGTTGTAGTCCATCAGGTAGTTCAAATCAAGGTTGTTCAGTTTTTAGCATCACTGCACTGGCTGCCTGTCTCTTTCAGAATCAGCTATTTTACTATTAGCTTTTAAATCGCTTAATGGTTTAGCACCTTCATACATTTCTGAGTGCTGATAGATTAATTTCCAAGTCGAGCTTTAAGATCATCTGTTGCTGCTTCTCCATATTTCACGGATGAAATATAAAAAGAGCAGAAAGGCAGCATTTTGTTTTTATGCACCAAAGATCTGGAACACATTACCAATAAACATCTGTCAGGCTACTTCTGTCAATGTTTTTAAACAGTTAAAAACATATTTCTTTACTTTAGTGTGTAAGTAGTTTTTTATGTTTCCTTTTTTTACTGGAATATTACTGTAACTTTTATTTTTAATTTATTTTGTTGAATTTCATTGTTTTTTTTTTATTTGTTTCTTTTTCATACTTTTATCCTGTGCTTTGTAATTACTAATATATCTAATTTTCTGCTATTTATTATTTGTTTATTTTATTTTACTTTTTTCACTTCCTCCGTTGTTTTTACTTCGTATTGTGAAGCACTTTGAGCTGCTTTTTTAATGTATGAAAAGTGCCATATCAATTAATATTCTTATTATTATTTTTATTATTATTATTATTGTCACTATTATCATTAAGTTGTTACATCCTATGTAAAACCACCTATGATTTCACTTGCTTATAAAGGGCAAAACATCTCTAGATTTAGAGGCTGAGGCAACCCTTTCTTTAGACTATATCTCTTTTTTTTTTTTAGAATGAACTGATCAAGTTTAAACTCACAAATAAAATAATATTGATTTGTACCTTTAGGTAATAAACTATTTGCTTCCCATTTTCAAATCTATGACAGCAACCATACACAGAATCCTGATGATGTGGGTTAATTCTTGGTTTTTGGCTCTTTTAATGGTGCACAAAAATGCTATTCACAAAATGAACAGTAGAAGAATGTTTTACATGCTACATTTTTGACACAGTTAAAATGACTAATTGTATGGATTCTATGAATTGTGATTAATACTTTTTTGAAGTACTACTATATCATTTTTATTTCAGTGCTGAAGTATTTTAATTTTAGCTATACGACTTGCAGCATTCCTAGCACCCATGCTACATGCTCAAAATGTTTATGTACAGCCTTGCTGTACATGCATTTTCCCTCAAACCACAAAAATAATTTACATAAATTGACCAATAAGTACTCTGTGAGTCCAAAAGCATCCAGACACTCCTTCTAATTAGCAATGTCCGCTCTCAAGTGCACCTACTACTGTCACACGTCTTCATTTCAGTTCACCCTAAACACCTTTGGGATGAGTTGGACATACAACATGAGCAGCTGACCAATGCTTATGTGGCTGAAGGCAATGAAATCCTTACATCAGCGTTCCAACGTCTAGTGTAAAGCATTTCCAGAGGAGTCGAGGCTGTTACTGCAGTAAAGGTGGACAAGCTTCCTATAAATACCCTTGATTTCAGAAGAACTATTGGATGATCAGGTGTCTACAAATTTTGGACATGTAGTGCCGCTAGCTAGGAGTAAATAAAACATTGTCTGAACACTGCAGACGACAGCAGCCTTAATACCGCAATGTTTTTTCTTCAATGTTACCGTCACTAGTGACCTTAGGCCGCATTTTAACAACACTTTGACAGGTACAGGTACTCAAACTTCACACTCTCTGCTACCTGGAGATCTCTTCAGGGACCAAACAACAGCTGCTAACGAGCTGGGACGGGCATCTAGGTGATGAATGATTCTGTCAGTGACATCATAGCTGGAAATGGGCCACTCCATCACTGGGCTTCTATACATGTGGCCTGTAAATGATTCTGGTGTCCCTCTCCATACTGTAGGGGCTGCTACATGCTCTGGACACTTGAGTGTACATGTCCAACTCAGTCACTACAAGGTGCCCTGCTTTCAATTAAGATAAGCCTCATTTAAGACACTGCAGTAGCACTCTAGTGACAGCTGTTAGTGTTCATAGACAAATAGGACAACGTCCTGTAATGGCCATACAGGTCAACATCAAGAGCAGCTCAAAAGGTTAGAAAACAAATGTGTGTATATATATACATATATATATATATATATATCTTTATGCCAGGGACAAGGCCAAAACTTTGGATGGCTTTGACCTTTAGGCCCTCAGGCAGCACTGCATTAAAAACAGACATGATTCTGTTGTGAAAATCACTGCATGAACTCCGGATCATTCTTGAAAACAAATGTCTGTTAATACAGTTTGTCACTGCATCCACAGATGCAAGTTGAAGTGCTACCGTGCAAAGAAGAAACCATATATTAACAGGATCCAGAAACACTGCCACCTTCTCTGGGCCCAAGCTCATTTAAGATGGACTCTGCTAAAAAGCAGATGGACCATCCAGCTTGTTATCTGTGCACAGTTCAAGCCGGAACTGTTTTATCAGCTGAAATCCTATATCAAGCAAGAAGAAAACTACAGCAATTGGTCTTCTCAGTTGCCAAACACTTACAGAGTGTTGACGAGACACTTTTCACAGTGTACGACTTTATTTGTATGCATATAGTTAATGCTAATATACTATATAAAACATACAAATTGTCATTTTTGAGATACAATCAGCCTTCAGAGTTTGATTTTGGAAACATCTCAGAAATATCTCCTGAAAGATAAATAACATACTAAATGGATGTTTTGACTAGAAATGAAATACATAAGGGTGGTCTCAGACTTTTGCACAGTACTATACAGCCCCTCAGGGTAACTACTTTCAATCCTTATTATGAATTTGTGTAAAAAGAGTGCCTTAAGACAAAACGTCATACATTTCTACAAATATAACAAATGGGTGCTGACCCCTCCCGCTGTGCTGTGGGGTGAGCAAAGCATCACATCTACTCTTTTTGGGGTGACATTATTAGAGGTTAGTGACATTTGCAGCTGGCCAATCTGTCCCCAGGCAGCAGGCCATGCTGCAGTGATACTGACCATGACTGGCACCATCTGGATCCTCAAGCTTTTTGTTCATGATAAGAACACTGATACCAAGCAGGCCCCCAAGCCCCAATGGGATGGAGTCTGAAGATGGATCATGGCCAGTAAGGGGGTGTGCAGGGGGGGTTGGGATGGATGAAAAGGGAAGAAGGCGAATTGTTCACAAATTATCAGCTCTTTGGGCTTCGGCTCTGCCTCACAAAATGCCAATCCATGCGTAAAATGGGAGCTAAAACCTGGAGCACAATAACAGAGAAACGCAGACATGACCTTTTGATAGTAATTAAATAGAAAGACCTTTGATTAGGAACGCTAAGGATTCTCCTTGTCTATGGAGTGTAGACTGCACTACACTGAGAAATAGGCTGATGGTGGTGGAGACTTTGTTTTAAAGACTGTGGTAAAGTACACTACATACACAATGCATAAGACTTAAAGTAGCAGTACTTATAGGGAGAAATCTGTACACTAAACTTGAAATTAATTTGTTATTTTTTTATCAACATCTATGTAACAACTGGCTTTTTGTTTTAAAGTAAGTCAATGTGTTACAGTTTACAGTGCAGACATTATTTTACCACTTTTTAATACATACTGTAAGTATGAGATATTTTTGCAGTAAACTGCATCACATACTGTACATGTGAGATGTTTTTGTTGGAAACTACAACAAATACTGTAAGTACAAGATGTTTTTGTGAGACGTTACAACATACACTGTAAGTATGGGATAATTTTGTGGCAAATTACAATACATACTGTAAGTATGAGATGTTTTTTGCAGTAAACAACAATACATACTGTAAGTATGAGATGTTTTTGTGCCAAACTACAATATATACTGTAAGTCTGACATGTTTTTGTGGCAAAATACAATTCATTCTTTAAGTATGAGATGTTTTTTACAGTAAATAATAATACATACTGTAAGTATAAGATGTTTTGTGGCAAATTACAATACATACTGTAAGCATGAGATGTATTTTTGCAGTAAACAACAATGCATACTGTAAGTCTGACATGTTTTTATTGCAAATTACAATACATACTGTAAGTATAAGGTGTTTTTGTGGTAAATTACAGTACATACTGTACATTTGAGGTGTTTTTGTGGCAACTTACAATAAATACTGCAAATACTAAATGGTTTTGTGGCAGTCTACAGTGCATACTGTAAGTATGATATGCGTTTTGCAGTAAACTATAAAACATACTGTATATATGAGATATTTATATGGCAAATGACAGTACACAATGTTAGTATGAGATTTTTTTTTGGCAAACTACAATACATACTGTACATATGAGCTATTTTGTGATAAACTACAATACATGAACTTGAGATTTTTGTGGTAAACCTCTGTATATAAGCATGGGATATTTTTGGGGCCAATTACAATACATACTGTAAATATGTAACTACAGAACACATTGTAAGTAGTAAGTGTGGCTTAACCTGCAATATGATTTTAATAAAACACCTTGTTTCATTGCAAAAGCCATGACCTCGAAAAGCAAGCAGGAGACACCAAAATGGAACTTGATTTGAGTAAATGGTTTGTTTTAGCCTGGAGAAAAAGATCAAATTTGAACTTGCCCATGTGGAAAAAATGTCTGTTTATCCCAGAGGGTGGACCAGAATGGATATGTAACTTTGTACAGAACCGCTTAATTGTATTACACTGCCTCACTCTCTTAAATGAATACTTTTATTTCGACACTACAGCAGAATGTGAATGTAGTGTTTTTATTTCTGCTACATATAAAGCCTCTTCTCAACACTGTCTGTACTTCTGACCAATCCGCGTCCTTAAAACTATGTGATCTTCAACTTTCTTGGCGCAGAAACACAAGTCAAGGAGGAGAATTGCTGATCAATTTGCTAAAGAAATGTGGTGTCTGTTTCTAAGTGCTTGATAGATGGAGCCAAACCTGGCTAAATTGAGAGCGACCTTGAGGAGCTGTTAACTGAAGGAGGAGAGGCTGGTCGCTCATTCAACTGACAGTGCACATCCTTGGTTTTGCTCAGATAGGCTTGGTTGCTCGTTGTATAGTGCAGTTTAAATAAAGGCATTTCAGAGCTTTGGCTCTTTTGGTTACTGTTTTGCTATATTTCACAAAAAACATCTAATTCCTATAATTTGACATTATTTTCAGTTGACCTTTTATTGACCTTTTAGAAACACAAATTACACCGCAGCGCCAAAAATGAAAGCCACCAAGCATTCCAGCATTTTTAAACCCAATCAGTCTGCCTCATCTGCAGCATATGGTTGATTATTAAGGACCATAATGTTGATGTTTTTCTGTGTACGTACAAAAGAACGGAAAACCCATTGACTCAAATCCAAAAATTCTAATAGAAGTCACTGGGAAGCTGCTAAATTCCATGAATAAATATTTCAAATGCATGACTATATAATGCATATTTGAAACCACAGCCATGATATGGGTACATGTTATTTTAAACCTTCATATGAAGTTTTACCCAACTTTTCAACACTGAAGCAACACAAAAAAGCAGTTCTGGAAACATTAATTTTCCCAAAGGTTCTCTGGTATCAATGCACGAAGCACATAAATAACTCATGCTAAAGTACAGCTTCTACATGGTGGAGGTAGTTTTAACACACTGTTACGACTAAGTCTCCCAAAGTAAGCAATGAGAGGACACCACTTTTCCTGAATACATTCAAAACAGTATTTTTCCAACTTTTATTTGTCATGTAAATAAAATACAGTCCAATTTTATCATGCTGCTTTCAGCTACTTTGTGGATAGTAAGAAATTGGACAGTTTTTGACACTGCTTCATCACTTATTATGTTTATTTTCATAAACACTGCTGCATGCAAAAGTTTTGTCACCCTTGGTCAGATTATTTGTTCTTTAAATAAATAAACAAACAAATAAATAAGTAAACACATACAGAGATTATACTTCTGCACATTTTAATGCATAATTATGCTTTATTTGCAGAATTTATCTTTTTGGGAAAAAATACAATGTGCAAAAGTTACGGCACATTTAATATTTTATGTTTAGTTTTTTTCCAAGATGTTAAACTCAGTGAATAGATAGAAATTGTGCACCAAAATGTGCAAAAACATGCCATATTTAGGTGTTCAACTTTTAAACACGATGGTGTATTTATATGTATTGAGGATGGAAAGTTCATCTGGTTAAAACAACATAGAACTCTATTGAATGAACTGTATTGAATTAATTGTTTACACTCATTTGCCAGATTCTATAGTGAGTATTGCAACTAGCCCCTGAGTCTGTTACAATTAACCCCATCTGTGGGGTAAGTGGTAACATTTGCACTCCAACTTTGGTTGAATTGTTCACAAATGGTCAAAACTGTAAGAAAGGTTTGTGTTTTCATTTGTAGCAGAGATTTGTAAGTTGCTTATAGGAAGATATTACTAATCATCCTCACATAATTTTAACTGATTAAATAGAAAAGAAAATGTGTTTGGTTGTGCCTCACTTTCCCCTACCAACATCCGACCATGCTATAATGTTTATGCTTGCACTAAATGTCTGCACTACCAGGGAACCCTTCAAACTAGCTGAAATCTCCTGACCACTGTTCCATCAGCAAAGACCATTCCAGCCTCTGGTTGGCCTCTGTGTCTGGTGGCTGGGCAGTAGTATACGTACTCTAGCCCGGCGCTAATGAAGAAGTTTAATCTACCTGAACGCTCCCCGAGGGGCCTCCTGTTTTAATTATGTTATTAAACGTCTCTCGCCAGCACTAATAGGCAGCGGGGAAACACGCCGCTGCACTAAGGAGTCCTGCCAGAGAAAAAAAAAATAAAGGGACCTGACTCCGGCTATTAGAGACGTCACTGCCAGTATCAATATTAGGCTGTGCGGAGAGGAATACGCTGTGTAGCGTAGCAAGCACATGATTAGACTGTGCCCCAATGGGCCCTCGGCGCTAAGTGCATTTATCTCCATTTGTTGTACGCTCTCCACAGTATAAGCGGTCGTCCACATGGAATTAATGAGTTTTCAATATGATTTGAGATAATACACAGCAGGGGCCAAAAGTCGGAGTCCACTAGAAAGAACTGTTTTAATATCAGCAGTTATGAGAAACTAATAAAATTCTGTGCTTTCATATCAAATCTGTTTTTTCTTACCATTTGAAAACACCAGCCCTTTTACGCTGTGTGATGACATGATGAATGAACCCATATAAATGGTCCAAAATTACTTGGGAAATCATTCCATCAGTGTGCGCTAAAGTTAGGAATGTTTTTTCTTCTTCAAATATAAAGTTTAAATTTGCAGAAAGTCAGACATGTCAATATTTGTGGCTACTATTTTACCCGCAGCTTTAACCGGTCATTCAGTTTATTAAGTTTCTGCAGAATTGGAGAAAACATTAACATTTTCTAGATGAAAGACGTCAATACATTTGTCTCCATTTTAAATAGGGTATGTTGAATAATCAGTAGTGACCAAGTTCAGTGCTATATTTGTTTTTGATGATTGATGACATAACAGTTCCTAGTAGTCAGTGTAGAACTGGGACAATGAGGCTTTTAGCTCAGACCATAATTGTCAAAAATTCTCAAAAACAAGAAAAAAAACATCTCTATGATAACATTAATTTCTGCTGGCACCTTTATGGGATTTCTAGTGGTATGTTAGCACTAAGCTAATGGAGGTGCTAATGGTAGGATCTATCTATCTATACTAGGGGAGCTTGGTTGATTGTATCTACCGAGATACCACTAAAAAAAGATCCAAATTTCTATTGGATGTTTGTGTCCAACCCAAATTTAACAATGAAATAAGTGTGTTTGCAGAGTTTAAGTAAACACACATAGAATTTCTGTTTAAAAAACAAACTAAAAATGCCAAATGTGTGTTTTTAGTTCCCAGAAATGATTACGTCTTTCCTGAAGGCCCAGAAGGCTCTGAGGCTTTCCCACTGCTGGTAGTGGACAAAGCCTAATGGAGGTGTATACAAGTCCAGATACATCCCATGTTGGATGTCTATGCAAGAAAAAATGACATGCAAAGAAAGCAGAGGGGTTCATTCAACAGGAGCTGAAGTTCTAGGAAATACTGTTCTACTAAATACTACATTTTCTGTAAAAATTATATTCATTTGTGCCAGAGAAAGCTGTGGCTGTAGTAAAGTGGACAGTATGGTTAGATACAACTCTGACGTGACTCTGAACCAAGAAAAAATTGCATTTATCCGAGCTGATCTGGATGTGCTCATCCTGTTTAAGTACTAAATCCCACACTGTTCCAGGAAGAATGTCTGAACAACTAACATCTGTAAGTCATTTTAGGCAACAACACCAGAATTTAGTGAGTTAGGAGGTGATCGGTGTCTTTGGATCTTAACTAAAAACAGAAAGTGGTGAGAAAATCGACCTACACTACATCATCTCCCATTTCGGTTTGTTACCACAGCCGCAAATGAACACACTGCATGAGCCGACGCACAACACGCAACAGACACTGTTTTTCTTTGAAAATATTGCGTGATTACACATCAAATGAGACAAATGCATACATGTTAATGAACATTAAACGCCCGTTAATTGTTTGATTGAATTGCTGTCACCTATCTAAGCATGTCTAATTGATCTGTGTCGTTAGGGGTGAGGGTGGTTCTGTCTCAGTGCCTCCGACTGAAAGATCTAAATGAGAATTAGCCACATAACGTGTCCCTCAAATTACCAAGAAAACGAAGCGAGCTTTCTGTCCTTTTGTCTTTGCGCTGCTTTGGATTGTCCTCGTGCAGTTGCTATGTGGTGCCGGCTTTGAATTTTCCCACGCGCTTATTTGTTTCATGAGAACAAAAGCGCCACTGACAGATAAGACGGCACCCTCTTCTGCTCTAGAATGCATAAGTGTGTATTATTATGTTTATGGTGTTTGAATTTTTTGCATTTCGAAAAGGAAGCGAGAGAAAACCACCAGAGACAAGTCATAATCTAAAGAGCAAGAGATGGCTGGCATGCACTTTATTGTAATTTACCCTCCCTATCAACAGTCTGCAATCACGGCACAGAAGAATGCATGCATCACTACACAGACGTGAACACATGAATGACTGCTTTGAATCATGAATTCATGAATCATTGTTTGGAATCACAAATGAACCATGAAACATGTACAAACATAAGTATGAATGGAAGCATAACAGCAAAGCATGAACACATGAACTGCTGCACAGAAGTATGAACGTGTGAATTTCTACTCAGACGTATAAATGCATGGATTTCTACAGAGAAGTGTGATTATTTGAATTTCTACTTAAAAATATGATGTATGAATCAATACAAAGAATAATGACAGCATGCTTTTACATAAAGTTGAATGCATGGATCTACACAAATATGAATGAATGAATAAGTACATAGAAGTACGGTTGGATGAATCAGTAAAAATTCTGAATGCATGAATCTCTACACACATATGAAAGCTTGGATCAGTATGCAGAACTGTGAAGGCATGAATCGCTACACGGAATAATGAACGGATGACTACACAACCGTGATTGGATGAAAATTTACAAAAAAACGTATGAATGCATGAATCAATATACAGAAGAATGAACACATAAATCCACATAAGTATGAATACATGAATCACTATACAGAAGAACGAACATATAAATCTATAGAAGTATGAATACATGAATCACCACACAGGTATGAACACTGAAATCATTACACTGTACTATAAATGTATGAACCCACATAAGTATGAATACATGAATCACTATATAGAAGTACAAATGCATGGCTTGATATGAATGTTTGAATCACAAACAGGAATATATGAAAACATGACTCACTATACAGAACTATGAATACACGGATACCTACAAAATATGAATGGATGAATCACTATACAGATCTATGAATGCATGAACCACTAAACAAAAGTGTAAATGCATGAATATTCAGAAGTATGACTACATGAAACACAACACAGACGTATGAATACATGAATCAGTGCACAAATATAAATGCAAGAATAGCTATAAAAGTACATGAAACACTACACAGGTATGAATACAGGAATCATTACACTGAACTTTAAATCCACATAGATATGAATACATTAATCTGTATACAGAAATATGAATGTATCAGTACACAAACATAAATATACAAATGTCTACAAAAGTATGAATACATGACACACTACACAGATCTATGAATGCATGAATCACTACACAAAAATGTGAATACATGAATGTACAGAACTATGAATACATTCACTAGTACACAATGCATGAACATCTATAAAGTATGGATGCACTGATCATCACAGAGAACTGTGTTTATCACTACACAGAAGTATGAATGCATGAATCACTACACAGAAGTATGAATACATGAATCACTACACAAGTATGAATGCACAATTCACAGCATAATGCCAGATGAATGAACGCATGAATCAGTGCACAAAAGTATCAATGCTCCAATCTCCACACCAAAACATGAAGAGATGAATCTCAGCAGTATTAATGGAAGAATCACTACTTGAAAATGTGAACACATGAATCGTTACACAGAGATTTGACAGCATGAGTGCTCTGTATGGAAAAGCTCATGGGTTTTGAAAAGGCAATTTAATCGACTGTTCTGCAATAAATTATGAAATCGTAATAAAATAGACCCCAATCTGAATCACTCTGAATGACCAAGGAGGTTTTTTTTTTGTCTGTCTAGCCCTTATTGTGCAGGCCGGACCTCGGCATACCTGGAGAGCGGGTGCCGGCAGCAGCGTCGATGGGGAGGGGAGGATTTGAGTGACATGACGCAGCCCCGTCTGCTAGAGATACAATTCATTCCTTTATCAGAAAAAAGCCCTCCCGCCCATCAGCACCCCCTCCACACACACACATACCGCTACCCCCGCCTGTACTGTGAGCCTACAGATTAAACCAGTGCGCCGTCACAATGGCAAAATAGCATGAGGGGGCTTTAATATTGTTGAGCGGAGCCTTCAGCTCCCCCATTTAATCCTGATGTAATATGGTTGCCTGAAAAAGCCTCATGCTACACACAGTGCAAGCCAGGCTAAGACACAACGAAGGCTAATTAGACCCCCATCAAATCCCAATACTTTTCTTTCTCAAAAAGCAATATTTGCTCTTATCAGAATCGCCATCACTTTATTTTGGCTATTAGGGTTTGGGTATCAACTCGCTCGAATCAAAGAGGGTGGTCTTTTTCCAGTTTCGCTTAATTTCTTCTTCTAATAGCTGACAGTCACTGTTGTAGGCCTCAACCATTATGGCATATACACTTCATGGCCAAAAGCACATGGACACACCTCCTATTCATTGTGTTCATGTGTTTTAGCCACACCCACTGCTACAGTTGAAAAACGTAGAGTACAAAGCAATGCAATCTCCATGAACAAACACTGGGAGTCTCTAATAACCGTGTAATTACATGTGAACAACATATGCAACAACAATGTAACTACTATGATTTAGCCACTGTTACAAATGGATTACAGAAGTGCAGCTTGTAATTACACATGTGTATCAACTTTAGTTTTGCCTCATGTAATTACACAACTGTATCTTAATAGTTGTAACAGCGTATTCTCTTTCATGTAATTACACAAGGGTAATAACACAAATGTAATTATATTTGTAATCAGACTGGAACATCAGTTTTTTTCAGAAGTTTTTTTTTCAGCAGTAAAAGGAAGTATGCAATAACGTACACTAAGACATTACTTACACTGTATCTGCAAGCTTTCCTAACATTTAGCTAGCATTTATGGTGCTAATGCTGTGACACTGTAACCAGTTTCAGCTTTAAACCTTTCTATAACGAAACAGTAGAGCAGAGTCCCCTTATCTTAACATGTAACTTTCAAACTGAAATTGGTACACATGTGTAATTACATAGGCTGTACTTCTGTAATCAATCTGTAACATTGACTAAATCATCAGTAATTACAGTGTTGTTGCATATGTTATTCATGTGTAACTACACAGTTATTAGAGACACAATCTAAAGTGGGACCGAATGTTTTGTACTGTAGAGCTCGGTGACTTTAAAATTTGAACTGTCATAGGATGCCACCTTTGCCACAGGTCAGTTTGAGCAATTTCTGTCCTGCTAGCTCTGCCCCTGTCAACTGTAAGTGTTATTATTGTGAAATGGAAGCATCTGAGATCATCCACAGCTTAGCCACAAAACAGTAGACCATACAAACTCACAAAGCAGGGCCTAAAAGCGCTGAAGCATGTAGTGTAATCGAGTCACCTGCCCTCACTCACTACAGGGTTCCAAACTGCCTCTGGAAGCAACATCAGCACAAGAACAGAGTCAAAAGCTTCATGAAAAGGGTTTCCATGGCTGAGCAGCTGCACACAAGCCTAAGATCGCAATGTGCAGTGCCAAGCGTCGACTGGAGGGGTGTAAAGCTCAATACCACTGGACTCTGGAGCAGTGAAAACGTGTTGCAGTGTGATGGATGAATCTGGGCTGGTGGATGTCAGGAGAACAATATCTACCAGAAAGCATAGTGCCAACAGTAAAGTTTGGTGGAGGAGGGATAATGAGCTGGGGCTGTTTTTCAGGGTTTGGGCACGCTTGTTCCAGTGAGGGGGTGATGTTAATACTACAGCACACAAAGACATTGTAGACAATTATATGTATCGAAGTTGGCAGCAGTTTGCGGAAGGCCACTTTCTTGTTCTAGCATGACTGAGCCCCTGCTCACAAAGCAAGCTCCACAAAGACTTGGTTTGACGAGTTTGGTGGGAAGGAACCCCTGAGACCTGCACAGAATGCTGACCTCAACCATTGATTATGAGCCAAGCCATTCTCATCCAACATTAGTGCATGACCACACAATTGCTCTTTTGACTGACTGGGCATGCTCCAAAATCTTGTGGAAAGTCTTCCAGAAGAGTGGAGGCAGTTATAGGTGCAAAAAGGAGGGAGGAGGACTAACTCCATATTAATGGCGATGGATTTGGAATGAGAAGTCCAACAGGTTCACATAGGTATGATGGTCAGGTGTGCATAATCTTTTAGCCACATAATGTACTTCTTTGAAAAACCATGTATAATTCTGCGCAGGTACACTATGAGCCAGATGCAAAGGTCTGATGAAATGAAAACATCCTCTACAGAGTACAAATTTAAATGACATTTTTCTGCATATTTTAGTGCAAATTCCTATTTATTTACTTTACATATTGACAAAGAATATATGAAACATAAACTATAAAATGAGCCATAACTTTTGCAGAGGCCACATTTTATGTTTTCTTTGTTTTTGAATAGTAAATTCAGCAGATAAACAGTAATTCTGCATTATAATATGCAGTATGTGTTCTCTGTAGAGGATGTGTTGATTTCTTTTCACTTGGCAAATCAACAAAAACATTGCCCATATTTTGCATACAACTATATACACACTGGCCAATCTCATTTCTCTATTCAATATCAATCAATGTATAACCCTGACAGTCCAGACCTGACGCTGATGTAGTCTTCATCTATACAAACAGAGCAAAATATGACTTCTTTTAAAATACATTATCATAATAACACAAAATAAACCCTATTCCTATTCACACCAAGGTCGAGCGACTTTCGTGATGAAAGGATGCCCCTCAGGAACGGCAGTAGCGAGAGATAATTAGCGCGAATGGGCACCAACCTCCCAGTTGTGCCCTTCAGGGAGCGCCGCTGGAGCAGAAGATTCCTCCTGCCCTCGCGCTGCCTGCCTGCAAACCCGAAACAACACGACTGCTCATCAAACATCATGTTCTGGCAGGAAAAGAGGCACGGGAATTGAACGAAAAGTTTGATGAGGTTTGTCGTTAGATGTTAGCCGATTTCTGTCCAATTTGCTGCTGTTGATGTACTATAGGTGCATAAGCCTGCTGGAAAAAAGTGTTTGGAATGGTTTCAAATCATTTGGAACAAACACTAAGTGTGCTGACACTCAAGCCTGCATCATGCAGAAGTGTTCCATGCTACCATGTGCCAAAAAGCTCATTGTCTGAGTGGATGTCAGTAAGGAATTAATAACCCAAAGCATACTTCATCTATTTAAATAGCCCAGGTTCTACCTTATTTTCCCCCTTGACGTCCAATGAAAATGTTTGTGTGCTTATGTATGTATGTATGGATAATTACTTCCCAACCTCTGTTTATGCCTTAGAATTAAATAAGTCTTTGTTACCGTGCCTTTAAGACCTTTTTGTTGTGATTGTCTGACTCCTTTTTAAGTGAAATTAGATGCACCACATTTAATAAGCATTCTATGCTGAAAGGAAACATCCTCAGGAACGTGGGGAAAAACTAAACTTCAGCCATCTATTTTGGATGTTAGAACGATCATATGTAAATATACGCATGGTTGTGATGTCACAACCATGATGAATTTCAACATGGGCTTTTTTTTGTTTTTAAAACTAAGTTACATTCCTTCCAAAAAAAGCTGCTGCCAAAAGGGTCACTGACAATATGTTCCCCTTCAGAGAGACAATAATGTTCTCACAAGTTCACTACCCAAACTCACCTCAGCTGCCTTCAAGTTTCTTTCTCATGTGCATCTATAATAGCTAAAAAAGAAGGGGGATGAAATATAAGATGTAAGATAAAAAGATATAAGATAATATAAGATAATCCACTTGCATACAGAAGAAGAAAGTCAAAAGAAAGCTTCCAAAACTCTAGTTCAAAAAAGTATTAGAAGATAACAATCAAGACTATAGATTAAGTTACTCTTCTTAGTCCCACAACGGGGAGTTGTATCCCATGCAGTGAAACACCACATACACACTAGTAAACACACACTAGGGGCAGTGAGCGCACTTGCCCGGAGCGGTGGACAGCCCTATCCACAGTGGTCGGGGAGCAGTTGGGGGATTAAGTGCCTTGTTCAAGGGCACTTCAGTCACATACTGTCAGCTTAGGGGATCGAACCAGCGACCTTCCAATCACAGGGCTGGTTCCCTAACCTCTAGCCCATGACTGCCCCACTAGACCACCAAACCTGTCACCAACAGACACTTGAAGTACTTAAAGCTTTCATGTTTGAGAGATAGGAAAAAACTGGATTTCTGAGACATAGAGTAACATTTTACAAACTGGTGAGTCTAAATTTGCAAATGTGATTATTTGGTTTGTGAGAAGCACAAAATTCAATGAACCTCTAATAAAGAACTTTGTATAATATATTTACTTGTAGAGGTTGTTACAAATGTTATATAAATAAATATATGTTTTTGATATTTTTTTGATGCTGAAAATCCAATAACTTCTACTTCAAGGGCATTTTCAGAATTAAGTTACATGAATGACTGGGTCCATTATAAAACCTCCTATTCGTGCTTTAAAAACATGTTCTTCTAAATATCTAATATAATTTAATCATATTACTGCATTAATCTAAAGAATCAGGTTTACAACATGAAGCTACTTCAGAACTATTTTAAAATGTGTCCTGAATTAGCTGCCCAAATATGTACTAGAGTATAGTCTATATATAGTCTATATATCAGTATATCAGTAAAGAAGGACTTCACATTTATGATTGAATGCTTTTAAGTCTATCTCAGGGTAGGGAGTAACAGCAGTTGGAAGTGCACTCATAACCCATTAAATGCCTGTGATAAAACAGGTCTCTGAAATCATTTCAGTAGGTGGAAGCTAAATATGTCTCTCAAACGGCTGCAGAGTTTAAAGTTCCAGGGAACACAGTGTAAAATATTAATAAGGTTTGTTTGATACTAAAATTGAGTATTATATTAAACATCCAGCCATGTTTGAAGGACAAGATAGACACATAATAAAATGTGGCTTTGAAAACATCAGTCAGGCCTGAGAACTGCCTGGGTGTGTCCTAATATTCTAATGAGCACATTTGATTGACATACCTCAGTTTGACACTCCCAGCCTGCTTCACCACTCATGCCGAACTGAACAATATAGTGCAAGCAAAGCAAAGCAGGGCGAAATGAGTGATACGGGCTGTACATTTCACATTTTACTGCTTTTATTTGGTGATGCTTCAAAGATGGCAAAGCTCTATTTACTTTACTGCTGGATGTGCATCCAGGGGATACTGCTGTGGCATGTCGACCAAACGGAAAGACTGACCACTTGATGAACAAACAGATGGATGACAGGCATACAGGGGAACTAGCTTGCTTGCTAAGTTATGCTTCCTAGATTAGCTTTCACTCCAGAGATCACGCACATGCTGAATATTAGCATGGCTGGTTGGATGGACAAATGAATGAAAGGACAGAATGCTGGCATGACCAGTCGGACAATCAGACAAAGGAGTGAATGGACAAACAGAAAGATAGAGAAGCTAGCTTAATAGGTCAGTTATGCAAGATAGGTTAGCTTTCGTTTGGTTGTTAGTGTTTGCTTTTTTTTTGCCTCAAGCAAAGAGAGCCCATTGTTTGGGCAGTTATTTCAAAGATGTATGGGTGAGACAAGCCATATCAGTCTTATGATTAGTGAGCATAATGCTTATGCAAGAGTCACCCAAGGTTAAAGCCACCATACATCTGGGGAGAATTCAAAAATTCAATCGGGAGAATTTTGGAGAAATAAATTGGCTGTTTAGTGAACATACATACATACATACATACATCATCTAAACCGCTTATCCTTCTGGGTCGCGGTGGGGTGCTGGAGCCTATCCCAGTTATCATTGGGCGGAAGGCAGGATACACCCTGGACAGGTCGCCAGTCCATCGCAGGGCAGGTTTAGTGAACATTTGAAAGTTATTTATAGAACTTACTTTGTACATGTATATTACATCCCCACAAGAGCAAGATTAATTTGCTTAGAAAGAAACAGAAAGAAAATGAAAGATAAGGGTTTAGGTTTCCTGGGCTTTCCTGTTAGAATGTATGTTTAGAGCTCAATTTCTTTGCTTTCCAATCGTGTGGATAATACAATGCAGTTTCTTACTCCAAGTCTCTGAAAGGTTAGGTCACTCTTTCATTTCTGTTTTCATCCCCAGCTTTGAACAATATTGGATTTTAAGTCATATCCAGGTCACAATGATTCAGTTTTTAGATGCATAAATCCACACAAAGATTTAATCACTGTGACCTGAAGATGACTTAAAATGAGATATTATTTAAAGCTGTGGAAAAGAGCAGAAATGGCTGTATTCATGTATTCATGGCTGTAACATCACAACCATGATCAGGGGCGGTAACGCGCTGCTCTTTTACTCCCCTGTTGTGGCTCCACAGCAGAATTAGATTTGTAGGTAAAAATAAACTAATCCTCCTTTGCAGTAAAATAAAGCTCTGCTGATCGTTCTAACACACAGTACTAACATAGCTTTAGCAATAAATGGTTTTAAGCGCTGGAGTTACAGTAGTCCAAAACTGCTAATCCACCAACCTTTAACCCTGAAGGTTGGTGCACAGACTGCTGGTCACATAGCAACTCAGACAACAATCTCATCTAGCCTAACGAAAAGACAAAGAGAGAGATTTAAAAAGAACATCGATAATTTGGAGACGAATTGACTCATTTGCATTTATAGTCACTCCAGCTGGTTTTCTGACACGTTAATCTGCAATGAGAAACTGTGAAACACTTAAAAGTCAAAAAGCTGAAGTCAGATTCTCATTTGCCAGCTTCTTGTTCAAATTTTCCTGTTCCAGGTGCCATTTAAGGTGGAACGGGAAAATTCGAAGGAGCTGGTGAATGAGAAGCGACTAGAAAATAGAACGTTGAGAGACATTTTACAAGAAACTCTTTTACTGTTGCAGAAAAGTTTCCTGCTGGAGATGCGAGAAAAGCAGCTACAGCTGAGCTTAACCTTAAAGCAGAGCAAAGTAAGTCTGCATTTTTGTTTATATTATATTTTTTAGCCTATACTAGGACATCAGCGCATACTGAGACATATTTACAGCCAAGATAGAAAATGGACATCAAATGTTGTGGCTCCCAAGGTGGTTTGAATTTTGTTGAAAGGACAAAATGGCTCTTCTTAACATTTGGGTTGTGACCGCTGACCATGATGAATAGATGAATTCAAAACAAGCTGTATGAATATGAATGTATGGGCTCAGCAAAGGATGAAAACATGTATGGATGCTTGATAATATCAATCATATACAGTCATATGCAAAAGTTTGGGTGTCTCTGCTCAAACGACATGTTTTACTGATTTTATAATTGAAAAAAGGACACAGTCTCTACAGAGAACACATGTCTACACATTTTAATGCACATTTACTGTTTAATTGCTAAATTTAACATACTGGGGAAAAAATATAAACATACAATATATAAGAAAATAAATAAAAATGACGTGTGCAAAAGTTATAGCACCTTTTGCACTTAATTTTTCTCAATATTTTAGGAATTATGCACTAAAATTAACAGAAAATGGCATATATAATGCCATATACTCACTTAACAAAACATGTCATTTGACCAGGGATGTTCTGTTGCATAAGACTAAGCATTGGCAGAAAACTGCTTTCAAAAAGAGCGTTTATGGGATAAAATATCTACTTTTTCTGCTTTTTGTATCTCTGCAATGCTAATCAAGGTACATTTTATGAAGTTTATGTACCACTATGGGCTTATATCTAAAAATATAAATACAAATTTGTTTGTCGGCGTCGGGCCAAACCTCCCATATCAGTGCATCCCTAAAAACAGTCATGTTTCTGAAAATGGCAGGTAAGGATAAGTTCACATCTTATCAGGTTAAGTGTCAGAGACAGAGCGTTTTGCAGGTGAATGATGAGTGCTGAAAGCGAGGAGCAGCAGGCAGTGCTAAGAGGCCTTGAACAGACTCATGTCTCCACACAACTCAAGAGAGATCCACTGATGTCTCGCTGATGACTGGACTGTTTTATCTGCTCCCTAAAAAAGAAGAGTTGACAGGATTTCCAAGGTAAGCAGCTCTTTTTCTAGTGAAACAGAATTACATCTGTTCCAACAAATAATACTACTGCTACACTTGATCACATTACTGAAAACTAGGAGACAGCAGAGCACAAACTAACACTAGACAGAATGTATCGTTGGCATTTCATGAAGTTATACAGGTTCCAGTAGAAAATGCCTTTAGTCATGTTCTTGTAATGCAGTAACCTCATCTGTGGATTTCGAGAACAATCAGACAGATATTTCTCCACATTCACCCTGAAGACCATAACATGGTTTTTGAGTTGTGTGTATACATCACAAAATTCATACATATTTGCCTTCTGGCCAGCTGTAATACAGCACCACGTTGAAGTATGTCAACAATTCCCAGTACAATAAAAATGCATTTAAATATACTTTTCTAAAGTGTATTTATTATAAAAACTACATATGTTTAATGATTATACTTTAAACACACTATTACATATACACTGATCAGGCATAGCATTATGACCACCTCCTTGTTTCTACACTCATTGTCCATTTTATCAGCTCCACTTACTATATAGGTGCACTTTGTAGTTCTACAGTTACAGACTGTAGTCCATCTGTTTCTCTGCATACTTTGTTAGCCCCCTTTTACCCTGTTCTTCAGTGGTCAGGACCCCCATGGACCCTCACAGAGCAGGCACTATTTAAGTGGAGGATCATTCTCAGCACTGCAGTAACACTGACATGGTGGTGGTGTGTTAGAGTGTGTGGCGCTGGTACGAGTGGATCAGACATAGCAGTGCTGCTGGTCCATGGGGGTCCTGACCACTGAAGAACAGGGTAAAAGGGGGCTAACAAAGTATGCAGAGAAACAGATGGACTACAGTCTGTAACTGTAGAACTACAAAGTGCACCTATATAGTAAGTGGAGCTGATAAAATGGACAATGAGCATAGAAACAAGGAGGTGGTCATAATGTTATGCCTGATCGGTGTATTTACTTAATAGATAACATTTAAGTAAATGCATTTAGTTGTTCATTTGAGTGTGTAATATGTAGAAATTACTGTTATTTCTATGTTGGAATATATTATAAATAAACTGCTGGATGTGCTAACACACTCGCTACTTACTAAGGTATACTGCAACTAAAATTCACTTAAATTAATTTTAAATTGTATTTCAGTGTCCCTAAATACACTTAAGTACATTACAAAAAGTTCAAGTATACTTTTATCAAAAAACATTTAAGCATACAATTAAAGATTTTAGAAATAACTAAACACTGACTAAGCTAGAACAACTGATGTTGCAATAAAGTTAACTTAAGCAATTGTTACCTTTATTCTACAACACTTGAAATATATTTTAAAAGTGTATTTCTGGGTGTTCTGACATTCATGTTGGATTGCTGGGTATTTTGAGCATCTAAAGTGGCTAAAGCAAACTTTAAAAGTCACTGCTTTTTAATACAGTTCTGAACAATGTGCTTAATTTAATTACAGTTAAATATATTTTTAAGTATGCTTCAGTATGCTAAGAAAATATTTATACAAGTGTATTTCCATGAAGCACACTTAAGTATAATTTAGAATAACTTCAAAAACATACTTGTCGAAAATGTAGTAAGGTATATTTTAGATACATTACCATAAAATACATTTAATAAAAACTACTTTTAAGATTCCCTATATACTTCAAGTACACTATCAATATACTTAAGTATGCTTCTTTTTCATAAGGGTGTGAGAGCTAGCCAGACTAAAGTACAGCCTCCGCACAACAGGGTTAGTTTTAACACACTGTTACCTGGGAAAAGTCCATATCCTCCCACATAAATGCAGAACAGTCAAGTTAATTATGCAGAGATGCTGTGTACATACATACATCATCTAAACCACTTATCCTTCTGGGTCACAGTGGGGTGCTGGAGCCTATCCCAGCTGTCATTGGGCGGAAGGCAGGATACACCCTGGACAGGTCACCAGTCCATCATAGGGCAGACAGACAGACATACACATTCACTCACACCTAGGGGCAAATCAGCATTTCCAATCAGCCTGACTGCATGTTTTTGGACTGAGGGAGGAAACCGGAGTACCCGGAGGAAACCCACGCAGACACAGGGAGAACAGGCAAACTCCACACAGAAATGACCCTGGTCGCCCAGCTGGGAATCGAACCCAGGCCCTTCTTGCTGTGCGGTGCCACCGCGCCACCCTTTGTACATACAATACATTTTTATTTTAACGTGGTGATTTGGGCTTTTACTTTATGATCAAAAATAAATTTGTCACCTTCACCTGTACACCTACACACTTCCGCTGATCATATTTATTTTGATTAACATATTTTCTGTATTTAAACTGGAAAGCTCAACTGGTTGAAACATAGAATTGTATTCAATTATTTTGTATTGTATCAACTGTTCCAGCCTTTTTAAAGACTGTGACAACTAAACGTTACAATTAACCACACTTAAAATGCTTTATGTTGTGCCCCTCTCTTCTATTCACAGTCAAAACAACAAACCAATGTGAAGGTTAATAAGTCATAGGAAAGCACTACAGCTGGATTGTTTGAATAAGCAGATGACTAAACATATCTGACATACCTGAAAATTACCCTGATGAGCAGCATTATGAAATTTCTTTTTAAGTACTCAACACTCACTTAGAAGCCACATTAAAGATGAGTGTGTAACTAAATCAGGCAATCTGGAGAAGCAAAGGACCAGCTTGGTCTGAACACAGTTTATTCTTGTTCTAACTGTACAGTCGCTGACAAATTGGATCTGAACAAGAATAGAACAACATTTTAATTAGGCTTTTGAATACATAGTCCCTGTCATGTCAATGCAACAGTTCAGAAACTCTTAAAAATAAAAAAGGGACATGAAAGTGCAAGCAACAAGAAATGTAAATATATTTTAATTTCAAAGAAGTGAGAATGTCTATTCAGGCACGAGTGCTCAGATTAATAATTATGATAATAATATTCTAAAAATATAAAATACTTTGGAGTACATTAGATATAAGATAATGTACTTGAATATAGAAGAGGAACATTAAAGGAAGAAACAAATTAACACAACAAAAGTTTCCAGAATTGGAGTTAATTTTTTTTTTACATGTTATAGTGTGTTGAACAAATGTTGTGCATGTTTGTTCTGAGTTATTATCTCCACCAATTATCCTCTGGTTTTATTCTATAAGGACTCATATTGTGAAAGCAAGCCTGCTAGCTAGCCTGGTAGCTGTGTGTCTTGGGTAGAACAGAAAGAGCTGGTAGCTGAGACATTGCGAATGTGAGTTAAGGGCTGACGGCTGACAGAGCAGGATGTAGCTTGGGCTAGAAAGAACTGTTAGAGCAAAGTTCAGCACTGCAATATATAAAGAAAATGGGACACCTAACAACTGTGTAAGACCTGGTGGATGACTAAAACTGGCCCCATCAGACAGGCTGGCCACCCCAAAGTCCAGACTTTAACATCACAGAATGTGTTTAGGATTATTTGGATTGTGAAAAGCAGAAAATGCGACCAACATACAAGACTGAACTTTGGAGGTGTGGAAAACTATGAAGATGAACAAGAAAAGGGCAACAGTGGCAGGAAAATCCTCTAAAGGGCAAACCCTTTAAGGTACATGTACATATAAAAAAATACTGTACATTTGCAGTATTTATTCTACAGTAATTTACTGGTTTGTTATTTTACAGGATCATACTGTAAAAGATCAGACGTTTAGAGTGGTGTATTGGTTTACAGTAACATATTAGACAAAGCAATGCATTATTCCAGTAAACATTTTACAGTATTTTACTGTACATGTGCTGTACAATTATTTACCGTAAATATACAGTACTTTACTGGCAACTGTACTGCCAGTAAATTACTGTAAATTGTACATTTTTTTTACAGTTTATTCTGATGATTTTGAAGCTTTTAGATTTTTATTTTTATACTGGAACACTGCTGCAATTATTTAGTTTATGTTTTAGTTTTGTTAATTGATCTAATTTATATTTTACTTTATTCGAATTTAAATGACATTTTTTTTATTGATACACAAGTTTACAGTAAACTACTGGCTACTGAGTAGCATTACTTTTATAGTTATGTAAAAACACAAGAGTTGTGTAAAAACACAAGACTGTATTTTAGTTACAGCGTATGACCATAAGTTTACAGCAGAATACAGGTACATGATGGTCATCTTGTAGTTCAGGTCACAATATACAGCTGCTATTTTACTGTTATTTACTGTTAATATGGTTCAGTAAATTACAGGTAATTTTACAGTGAAATGTTTTACATTGAACTAAGACCTAAAAGGGGGAACCCATCCTCCTTTGGTTGACACTGGATAGGAAAACAATAATAACGAGAGAAACATGAAAAAAAAATTATGTTATACATCAGTGAATATAAAACAAAGAGAAATGATGCTTCTCATTGGATAGAAATATTTAGATTAATCAATGATAACCAATGACTACTGTTAGAGGCCAGAGTATCACTGTATCAGAGTACCAAATGAGAAATAGGCCTATGAACACTGAAAACTAGACTATATGTTTTTATTTTTTTATGCCACTAAATGAATTCCTGGTACTTAAAAGCCATTTCAACATTTTGACATAAATAAAAGGTGGTCTCTGACTTTTATGCCAATTGTTTTTCCCCATTTCTATTATTTATATTGGTTAATGAAGCTGTACTATCACCATCACGGCTTGCCAAGCTTGATCTTATTGGACGAGTCCCTGTTTACTACCCTTCATGAATAAGTTAGCCCACAGCTGCTCTCTAGCATGCGGGAGAAGGCTGTGTGTTGAATGTAAGTGGGTTAAATCAAGTCGCCAAACGGAGTGGATTTGACAAGGCTCCCTGCCACTCCGATGAACATGTACTGTCTCGTCCCCTTTGAAATGGATATTTCCCTTCCATGCCCCCCCTTGGCCTGAGAAGGCCCGGAGCCACGGCAGGAGCGGGCCGACCCAAAGCAGAGTCGACAGGCCTGGCACGGGAAGCCATCGCTGTGTTTTGATCGGCACTTAAAAAAGTGCGTGGGAGCCTGTCGGTCAGAACCTTGCTCGAAGAAAAGGGAAAAAGCTTTTGGACGTTTTCTATAGTGCTAACACGCAAGTCTCCCCACTGTGGGCCACAGCGCTTGAGGCTAGTTGGAGGGGCTGGCAGACCCTCGGTCTACGTGAAGCTCCAGTGCGCATGAGTGTGTGTGTGTATGTGTGTGTGTCAGCCATGGCAGGCTCTGTCTCGACTCTGAGATGTGCGTGACTGGGAGCCGGCATGGTGGCTGGACAAATTAGCACAGCGACCCAGTTCAAGCGGGACAGCCTTGCTCCACCGACTCTGACACTTAACCTTTAACAATTCACTCCTGACCCACATTGTGGCTCGGAGCAGAAGAGGAAGACTCGAGCCCTAGTGGACTCATACCAATTACTGAATTACTAACCTTATTAGAAGCAAAAGGATCACATTAGCGTGGATCTCGTGATAGCAACTGATTATGTAATATATAGTGTATGCTTCCTTAAATTTATATACGTTTTTTCAGCTTTTCTTTCATTTTTTGTTCTTATTTTTGCTTAGTACTTCAAATCAAATCAAGTTTTATTGCTAAAAAAATAGGACAAAAATATAAAAAAGGAAAGAAGAACATAAAATAAAAAATAAAGGGATATAAATAAAATACAAGGATATACGCAATGTAAAGTGCAGTTATGTGCATATATGTGCAAACAAACATAAGACAGTAGAAACGAAAGGGGTTAGTCAATATTATAGATATTTATAACTATAACAGTATCTATCGCGTATGTAGGGTGTATGAGTATTGTGCAGTACTCCAGGTGTGTGTGTGTGTGTGTGTATATATAAATAGTCCTAGTTGATGTCCTGGTTCAAGACCCGAATGGCCTGCGGGAAGAAACTCCTCCTCTTTCTTTCTGTGTCGGCCTTTAGGGAGCAGAAGTGGATCCCTGACCGCAATAAAGAGAGGAGTCCTTTGTTGAGATAGTTGAGCTCTTTCACTTTCTTCCTGTATTTGGTCCAGCACTGCTTACTGTAGATGGACTGCAAGTCAGAGAGCTCCATTCAGATGATGCACTCAGGCTATCCTGCTTGGTGCTGTTCCCAAACCAGGTGATGATGCTTCCCATCAGGATGCTCTCGATGATGCAGGTGTAAAGGTTCTTTACCACAGTGGAGGGCAGTTAAAAGTCTCTCAAGCAGCCATGGTGAGAAAGATGCTGATGGGCCTTCTTCACCAGAGTGTTGATGTGGCAGGTCCTGCATGATGATGTGGACACAAAGGTACCGGAGGCTGTCCGCTCACTCCACTGGGACACTGTTGATCCTGAGGGGGAGGTAGCCCCTCTGTTTCTTCTTGCCTACTATCAACTCCTTTGTCTTGCTGATGTTCAGTAGGAGTTCTCCAGATAAACAAGACCCAGTTCTCCATGTGCTTTATACTCAGGTATTCTCAGAAAAAAGGGTACGAAACTTTCACTGGGACAGTGCCCCTCTTCTCACTGGAGTGGTACCCTCAAGAGTACATCTCAGTACCTTTAGTCAGGGAACATTTCTGAACCATAATCCACTGAAATGATATTCTCTAAGCTGACTCCACACACCCCGTCTCGTCTCCAGGCTTTTATTTTACTGTTCTGTTTTAAATCATTAGATTATGAAAAGGTACAAATACAAACTTTTCACCTGGAAAAACTTATTTAAGGTTCACAATCAGACCTTAAAACCACTGTTGTACCTTTGAGGGAATATCGACATTGTTTGTACCTTGATGACTGAAAAATGTACCTACACAGAACCTGTATTTCTAACAGTTTAGGCCTTCCTGGCATTCTCAGAGATGAGGCCCACCACAACAGCGTCCTCAGTAAACTTGACAATGGTGGTAGATTTGGAGGTGGCGACACTGTCATAAGTGTACAAAGAGCACAGCAATGTGCTCAGGATGCATGAGTACAGAAAGGGGCTGCTGTGCTGAGGGTGATGTTAGCCCACCTGTACTGCTTGTGATCTGTCTGTCAGGAAGTGGCAGAGTCACTGACACAGGGGTGGTTTTAGTCCCATGTCGTCCATCTTGATGGTCAGCGCAGTATTTTAATATAATTTCACCTCCTTGTGTCCAGATGGATCAGAGCTGTGTGGTGTGTGATGGCATCATCTGTTGAGCGGTTAGGCCAGTATGCACACTGTAATGGATCTAGAGTGTCAGGCAGTGAAGACGTGATTAATTCTTTGACTAGCCTTTCAAAGCACTTCTTCACAACTGAGGTCAGGGCTACTGGTCAATAGTCATTGAAGCAGGATGTCTGGGGTTTCTTTGGGACAGGAATGATAATGGACTATTTGAAGCACATGGGAACTGCAGACTGTGCCAGGGATTGGTTGAAAATGTTCATGAACACTGGTACTAGCTGGTCAGTGTAGGTTCTGAGGACCCGACCGGAGACGCCACCCAGTCTTCCTGGTGTTCACTCTCCTGAAAGCCTTCCTCATATCATGCCCTGTGCAGTAATGCAAGCATTCCCTATTCTCATGAGCTCCACATGGATACTGCCATGAGCTGTTGGTGCTCTTAGCACTGTTAGTGCCACTAGCATCATTAGCACCATTAGTGCCAATGGCTGCAGCCTTAAAGCAAGAGTAAAAGACATGTTCACGTTGGTGGTTTATGATTGGTGGGTGGGGATTTACAGTCCATTATTCTTAGTCCCTCCTACTGTGACTCCCATAGCGCCTGGTAGGGTGCACCCCTGTACTCATCTATGTTCCTGGTGGCAAGCTCCGTGTTGTAGGCAGTGGTGCAAGATTTCAGTGTTTTATCCACCCACAGAACAGGTTCGGGTTGGGAAAGATTCTGATGGTGGTTTTGTGGACTGTATTATCCACCAGCTTCCCAACAAATCCCACAATAGCTTTCGTAAACATGTTGAACATCATCAGAGCTGTGCCTGAGCAGGTCAGCACCAGTCTGCATCGTCAAGAGCCTCCTGCAAAGCAGTCACCAATTGGTCTGTCCAGCTCACAACCTCCCTCTGAACTGGAGCTTCCTGTTTCAGCCTTAGTTTGTATTTAGGCATAAGGAAGATGGCAGCATGGCCCAATTTCCCAAATGGTGGATGAGACTATGCCCTACAGCCAATGTCCTTTCACCTCTGGTGAGGCAGGTGATGTGTTGAAATTAGCATTATATGCTTGAGGTTGGCGCTGTTAAAGCTCACCACAATGAGCGCAGCGTCCTGGTGATAAGTCTGGTGTTAGGTGAGACCCTCATGTATTTCACATATGGCAGTGTTCATGTCAGCCTGAGGTGAAAAATAAACAACAATGACTATGACCAAAGTAAATTCCTGAGGAAGGAAGAAAAGGTGACATTTGATGGTCAGGAGATCCAGGTTGGGTGTGCAGGAGCATGTAAGAGGAACACCGCATTCTGTCGCACCAGCTGTTGTTCACCATCTGACTTGCTCCACCTCCCCCTGATTTCCCCGACTTGACTGAGAAGAACTTGGCTGGTTGGATGGTGTGGTCCAGCTCTGCTGGGTTCAGCCATGTCTCAACGAAGCAGAGAGAGTTGCAGTCCCTGTCTCTCTGGAACTAACCCCGGCCTTGAGGTCATCCAGCTTTAAGCTAAACTTTAATTATTTACTTATTCATTCCTTATTTGTAAATAAAACATGTAATTTGACCATGGGTGTTCAAAATTTTACATTCAATTATAGACTCCAGTGGCCTCTGGCTTTATTACTTAAGTGGTAGTTGGAGAATAATCATAAAATTCAAGATTCAGTAGTTTGTTGCTATATGCACAGACAAACAGGCAGTTGCCCTCTACAATGAAATTCTTACTCTGCACTATTTCCTGGACTTCAAGTTATGATACAAACACTGTATAAATTCTGAGTTTTCCAAGATGGCGCTAGTGAGTTTGGCTGCTGTCATGACTGTTCCAACCAAACCTTGTCTTGTCTTGTGTATATTTGGCACAGTTCTTTCCTTTTCCAGCACAGCCCTTTGGATTCTATTGGGCTACAATCTACTCACCGTATATATATATATATATATATATATATATATATATATTGTCTTGTAGAAACAAAGATATTAACAACTTTTGAATTTATCACAGTGGTGAAAAAGTAGCTAGGTGCAATTGTACATTTCCACCAGAGAGGGCTCCAAATTCCCAAAACGTATATAGTACAACTTTAAATGTCCACTAGCCAATAGTGTAGAAAAAACTATGATTTAAAGCCTTTTTTCTGTTTTTGAATAAATGAATATAACCGCAAGCTTTGGGTTTGAGTACCTTTAACTGAGTAAAGGTAGGAGAAATGGAGTGGGAAACAGCGCTGCTGCTGCAGGAACTCTTTACATAAAAGAGGAGCTGCCAAGCTGTGACGCTAATCCAGAGAGAGCCAGAGAAAGAGAGGCTGCTCACTATAGTGGCACTTATCTCCAGCTGCGGTTTACACATGTTACCCTTTGCTATGCTAGATATGACCTAATGTGCCCTGAAAAGCCCTTTAACTACTATACTAAACATTGCCATTTGTTCATTGTCTGCCTCTTATTTTTAAAGTGCTTAAAATATTATTAAGGGGCTAACAGACCATCCGTTAACATGGTAGTGTACATATAGCTGTTGCTTTGTCAAATGCTTTAGCATGGAGTTAGCTGTTTTTTTTTTCCTGTGACTCTTTATGGCATCTCAGTCAGTGTCAGTGTTTCCCAGACAATGTTTTGTCCATAAAGTAGACATGAAAAGAGTTCAAGGTTATGAAAACAAGCTAATTTTCATTAGCTAATGTCAACAAACAGTAGCTTGTTAGCTTCACTGATAAATACTGAACATTTCTTGTTAAAGGAGTAGAAAGCTTTATGGCAGATATACAGGGCAAATCCTGAAAAGTGAAAATCTTCTATCTTTCATTTGTAATGATGGTGATTTTATTGCATGTAATCAGCTTTTATTGTACCACTGAGGGCAGAGTTACCCAGAATTCTTTGAGATTTTTATCCTCATGCTGAAGCAAAGGTTGGATACATTTAACATGTTTTTGTTTTGTTCATCATGATGTGTTTTGTGTTTAAATGTATCAATAAGCTTGTCTTGCCACAATAAAAGAAACAGTGAAATTTAGCAGGTGCTACCTTAACATGCACTACACAATCTCGTAACATTTTGCTTGATTTACAGGAATTCGTGTGTTTAAATTCTAGTAATTCCACAGCCCAGAAAAAGTCAGAAATCATTGCTACATTATAACAGCATTTTTACTGATACTGCTAAATCTGTAGCTTGTTCATAAAGGGGGATATTATGAGCCAACCAGTATAATGGTTGGGTTCTAGAGGATGATACAGATATATGGTACATATTTTTCACTAGTAACCTGAAAGAAACACTTTTTTACTAATAAAACAGTAAAATTGTGAAATGTTCCATATTTGAAATGAAGAAATTGTCCTGTAGATTCAGAGAATATGTAATGTGAATTTTCTGTTAAAGGAATGACAGAATTTTCTGTTAACTTTACAGTACATTTTATTTACGGATTTATTTATTTACAGTGTGTCTATCTAGATACAGGGTGGAAAATGACTGGTTCATTTTTCTTTTGGCCTCTCAAGAGTTTAACCCTTCATCTAACCAAAAAACAACCAAATAACACTTCAAGAGTTTTATAGGCATTTATTTTAGACATTATAGACATTTATTTTAATTCAGGGAAATTATTAGGCCTCTAAATTCCTAGAAAGCTCTGAGTGTTTTGATAAAATTCTGCCTTCAAATTGGCTACTGTTTTCAGCTATGCAATGCACTTTTGTCCACTTTTTGAGAGTGATCAGTTAGGCTAAGAGGAAAATTGGGTAGATTGGATTAATGCCTAAAGGACCACTTTAATCCAGCCTAGAGTGAGGCGGAGTGTAGCATGAAAAAACATACATACAGCTTTAAAGTCTTAAAAATGGTCCTGCCATACTTCTAGTCTATTACAATAATACGTCTTCTAAGTAAAACAGTTGTGGGTGGCAATGAAAGCATGAAATGATCTTTACACAAAATGCTAATGGAGAGCTTCCAAACCTTATAGGCACAGAGACATTCTCAGCAATGCTGCATAATTCAGAATTGGGGAAGTGCTTTACCAGTGAGCTGTCAAAACAAGTCAAACCGAGAAGAGCCTGGATTGCATGGAAGGAAAGCAGGCGACGTGGACATTTTGCTAGAGCTACTGTTCCATAACTTATCTACGAACGTCTGCTTTTAGCTGCTTAATGTTTAATTACCCGATGGGCTTAATTAATTGTATCTTATTACCATAACATTAAAATGCCTAAGACATGCAAAGGTGGCCAAACGAGGTCAGTCTATCAGCAATAAAGCAACAGGACAGTAAATAGACATATAGGAAATAACCGGCTTCAGTAATGACCAGCTTTATCCTGTTGACTCATTTTGACTCATTTTGACCCAGAACCATGAGTTTTTAATATTTCAATAAAGAGGATTTTATCCTTGCTCCCCTATTAGAGAGATATGATCATTTAAATGTTAAAAAAGAGCCCTAACAGTTGAAAAAATGAAACAATAATCAAATAAATGAGAACATAAGGCAACATTAACACTTTTTCAGTCACTCACACGTACATGCACACGCAAATCACACATTGGTGACGTCTTCTCTCAAAAGCAGCGAATGTGTTATTCTGTTATGTTTGAGAGCTTCTAGTCTGTATTAATTGTTTCTACTTCACAATGTTGAGACAAGTATGAAAGCTGAGACTTTATTTGATCAGAAACTAATAAAAACCTCGAACATTCCTACTGAAAAAGGACCAAAAGAAACCAGTAGGATTACAACTTATTGGTTTTACTTTCTAGTGTGAATTGGCTTAATGTTTTCCAAAACCCAGAGAGCGAGCATAGGTACCGCTGGCGTGATAAGGTCGGCACCCTTGGACCAACCAGATTATTCTCCTGCAAACAAATAGTTTTTAATCTCCTCAAACAGATTTTAAAGGCACATAGCCTTTAATTTTAGAAAGTAAACTAAAACAAATTTTACAAACACCAGCGAGAGAGAAAATCATGACAAGGCCTAATATAAAATGATTTTATAGAAAATATTGTTGCTTTTGTCCAAATCACAAATGTCCAGCATAGGGTTCCCCTTTAGCAGCTGTAGCCAGTCAGCAGCCTGTCCATGTTGTCCACCCTCACACAAACACACACACAGACACACACACACACACACACACTAACAGCAGGCCATGTAGGAGGAGAACAGAGTGAAGGACACAGCACCTCCACACTTTTACTCCCCGCAGGTTCACCCAACACCACGTGTAATATAAATGTGTGGGGGGTGAACAGAGTGAAGACACTGAAGATGGATTATTTTATATGTTCTTCACAGAAAATGAGCAAAGGACAAGAATCTGAGGTTGAAATAATAATAAATCACATCATTTTTTCTTTTGGTAAACATTGAAAAAGGGTCCCACAGACCTGAACATCACACAAGGGTTAGAATTATTTAATAAACTAGTTTACAAAGTATAACTAAAGAAAAAAAGGGAGGAAACATAAGTAAATAGGACTGAGTGGAAAATGAGTGATAATAAGTGTAATTTGGTCTAACACTCTGCGTAAACACCGGCAGGCTGCCCGGAAAACACTGAGCAAAATACCAGTGGGCCGCCAGCTTTGGCATCAGTGGGCTAACAGTGGCCCAGTATCCTCTTGCTATCAGTTAACAAATCAGCCATTAAATGATTTTAATTTCTCTTGGTTTGATGCTTTTGATGTGTTTTCAGCGTCCATATTTGATATGTTAGTGATTGAATTCCTGTAAAATAACTAGATGTTATTTTCGTCATTTTGGCTTATGGTGTAATGTAGTTCACATTGACATTCTTTGATTTACCTCAAGACTTTTAGCCTACACACTTAAAAATAATGGTTCTTCAGGGGTTCTGTAGTAAAGAAAAAGGTTCTAAATAGAATCATGAACACTAGAAGAACCCCTTTGCGTCATTAAAGCGTTCTTTGCATTGAAGACTGATGGAGAATGTGTTCTAATAATAGAAAAGGACTGATAGAAAAAGGTTGTAATAATAGAAGAACCCTTTTTGGTGCCATATAGAACCATTTTCACTGTTTTTGGTAAATCTTGTTTTCTAATATTTGGTCCGATTTTATGAGCCATGCCAATATCACCAGAATGCTGTACACATATTCAGGCCAACATGAAATGTGTTCTAAATAGCAACATAAAGGGTTCTTTTATTGTTATGATATTGAGCTTATAACAATAGCAGAACCTTTCTGGGACTATATAGAACTCTTTTTAAAAAAGTTCTATATAGAACCATGTACAGCACATTCTCCATCAATCTGAAGAACCTTTTCATGATGCAAAGAACACTTTAATCATGCAAAGGGTTTTTTGAGTGTTCATGGTTCTACACTATTTTCTTCACTAAAGAACTCTTGAAGAACCATTGTTTTTAAGTGTATAGATTTAGGTCCTTTACTTGCAGAATATATGTGGGAATGATCTACACAGTGTTGCTCAAAATGCTAGAACGTGTCACAATGTCACTCACCAATGCAAGACTCCCTGTGTTCTTCAAAGCCAGCGCTGCACACGCATCGCCCAATAGGAACGAGCCATTCCCCCTCAGCGCTGCAGTACATCTTGGGTGTGTCCCTCTCCTCAGCATGGTCCACACACTGACCCCTGACCTCCACCAGCGACGACGAGTCAGCCCCCGTGACCACGTCCGTGAACACGGCCAAGTTCCGACCCATGCCTGTGCACTTCTTGTAATAAACCCGCACGGAAACGATGGCGATGCAGGCTCCGATGTCCTGGAAGGCCAAGTAGAAGCCTCGTTTGCTGAGCGGCCCCACGCCCCGCACTTCTGTGTTGAGTTTGAGTCTCCGCACCCCCAGGTCCACGTTGGTGAAGCTCTCGTCAGCCGCAATCGTGTCGATCTTGGAGAACTGGCTCTCCCACATGGTGGCGCCCATGTCACGGTCCATTTCGTAGTAGTAGAGGTTGAACGTTTCCTTGCACGTTCCCAGCACTCCAGGCATGCTGTTGCAATCCCGCAGCGTGAACTTGATCTCGATGTAGATGCGGTGGGCGCCGTTGCGCTGGATCCAGTTCGTCCGCAGCCAGTTGTTCTGGTTGGGGCTCATGACGTTGCACACTTGGTAAGTATGGATGGGGCTGAAGTACTCGTCCATTTCATTAATGGCGTCCCACTGGGGAAAGAAGAAGACACAAGGAAATGATCTCTACTGCAAATGCTGTGTACATTTTACCATTCACAGGGTTTTACAGGCATTACGTAATGTGCTGCACATTTTCTTTACTGTAAAAGCTGATTTAGACTTCAGTGAAGATGTAAATGTATATGCCTGGAGATGCTGAGAAGGGGTTCATGGGTAAGTATAGTTTGCAGAGGCCCTCAGAGGCCATAGTGTGCCTTCTTCCAAAAGGCTGAATTATACTTTGTGAACCTGTGAACATGTGCAGGCATTGTGCACTGGCGTTTGCAGGGCTGTCTGCCAACATACTTGCACTTAACATGAACTTGAGCACTAGGGGGCAGTGTTCAAACCACAATGTAAAACGGAAATGAAGTGGAAAGTCATGCGTTTTTCTGCTCTCTCTATATAAATGCATGTTACGTCGCATTTCTTGTGCCATTTGATCTATGAGCTGCTCTATTGAAGACAAAGCACAAACTTGTGTTTCATGTTTGGACTGTATTTGGGTAAAATTGCTCTAGATTCCATTTACACTTTTCACTAAAATGGGTCGGCAGTAAAGTCAGATGAGATTCTGTTGTACTTTACCAGCACAAAGGGCACATCAACACATGTCATTTCCATGTTAGTTTATTTATTTATTTATTTATTCTACTTTTTCCCCCCAGTACTATACGAGTTGATAAGCTTGGCCCAGAGCCCAGATTGCAAGAAGGTGCTCAGTTTTGGGATAAGTTCAGCCTCATGTATCCTCCTTTTTGCATTTTCTTGTTTATTCTCTCACTGTATAGTCAGTACTTGGCAGCCGCTTATGCAACTGTATTGAACAGATATTACATCGCATCCCATTTTCACTTCAAGGTTCATCTCTGACCACCTCCAAATATGATTTAAGCAATCCGATTGTCATCCAGTCAGGATGCATCCTGGCTTTTCATTAATTCAGGTGAGATCTGAACACGATCCAAAGGTGTAAATAAGCCCTTAAATTTCGTGCTGATTCTGGTTTGGGTTGAGTATCATTTGGGTGTCATCCCACCCCCAACACCCCTGGACTAACAATCAACATCGACTTGATGCATAACTTCGCAGATTCACAAGACATGTTGAGATTTTGGAGTTTGTACATGGTGGCTTGTGAGCCTCTGCAAGCTACACTTCCCTATGAACCCCTTCTGCATCTCAACGGAGTCACATTTATGTACATATCTGCAAAAGTATAAATCAGCCTGAAATGTCAACTACATGCTGTGTAAATCTGCACACTGTAAAGAAATTGGGGGTTTTAACTTGAAAAATAGTTTACAGTCTGCTTTAAAGGCCCAATCCCATTTCACCCCTCGCCCCTACCACTTAGCCCTCTGTTTTGCGCGTTCACTTCTAGGGTGTCCAAATTTTTGTTGAGATAGAGGAGTAGGGTGAAGTGTTGGGGCTACATGGCCCTCCAAACGGAGATTTTTCAGAGACTCACTCCAAACAGAGTGTTCTGAAAAAAAAAAAGGAAAACCGGCAAGATGGCTGAACAAGAGACCAGAGAAACCCAGAAATGTGAGTATTTTCTCCGCCTTAAATAGTCCAGCAGTTCTGACTCCTAAAGTGCCAGAATGTAACTGCTGCACCGTTTAAGGTGGAACAGGAAAATTCGAATAAGAAGCTGGTGAATATCTGACTTCAGCTTCGTATCACCAAAGAATTAGCGATCGATGATAATAAATACTTGTCTTTGAAGTCATATGGTGCCCTAAATGTAACTAAAGCCCAGCAGTGAGGAGCTGAACTTTACCCTCCTCTGCTATCACTGAAGTTGGGCCGGGTCACCTACAGAGCAGCACTAGTAGCTGTTAATGAAGTAACGCTCTTTTTTCTAAATTTAGGGTTGTCCCATTTCGTAGGACAAGATTTCAACCACTACACCTTGTAACCCAGTTCCAAGGGGTTAGGGTGACACTCCAAAACAATGGGTAGGTGTAAAAAGAAGAAATGGGATTGGGCCTAAATGTTAAATTATTTGAACTACAAATAATAAGTTGATAGGGCAAAAAACACAGGTTCTTACTCCAGTAATTTACCATGCAAAACTCAATTAACTAACTTTTTATTTTTCAAAGAAGCCCAAACAGTAACTTTTTTAAGTTAACCCCTTAAATAGCCATTTATATAACTTAAGAATAGCTCAGTCAGTTTGCACTGAAGTCCCTGTAGTTACTGTATAATAAGGCTTAGTATGTAGTAATACTGGGATTTTAACAGGTTAAAACAATATAGAGCTGTGCATCAAACCAACATTGATGGTGGGACAAGATCCGAACAATACTCAACGACAACTAGTGCAAAATTTGAATAGAACAGTTTAAGGAATAGTTGGTGGAAGTGGTGCAACCACGAGAAAGTAGAACATTAGACTTTGTTTTCTGTGCACTCTGGTTTGGACACTGACCCCTAGCACCCATTGTCATGTTATGTGCAGGTATGTTTGCAGAAATCTTTGCAAACATCTGCGCACAATGCCCACACGTGTTTCCTGATGCAGAAACATAGCTCAGCCTTAATGCAACATTCATTAACCCCTAAAAGACACAGTTATCACAAGCAATGACACAAGTATGATCTAATTTCATACTAATTACTTGCAGCTCAAACCACCTTTCTTTTCATGTGTACAAGAATAGATACTTTATTAATTGAAAATTACATTGTTGCCATTTTTCAAAACTGTCAATGCATAGTGTAATTGGATGTATATTATTTTCAACACTTTTTTGTGTAATTATGTTATTACATTTAATACATAATGTAACTTCAATGTACAGAAAAACAGCTATATAAACTCTCTGCCTCTGAGGGTTAATCATGGAGAAGTTTGGTGCAAATTATTACGCTGCTTTTTTCTTGCACAAGTAATAAGATTCGCATACGGTGAAATATCGCATTAACACTTGTAACTGGATTTGCATTTGCTTAAATCTGAGAAGAGCCAAAATTAAACATGTCCTGTAGTATAAAAGGATGCATTCTTCAAATGCACAGTGGGGCCACTGATCTCATCAAATCATCCCACCACACTACACCCTTTGAGAAACAGAGAAAAAACATGGGAAAACTTTAGGACTAGATCTCTACACTGTAAAAAGTGGCTCATCAGATCTACCTAAAAACTTACTTCATGTGGTAACAAGTAAATAAACTAGTTTTATGTAGCCTAAATCCATACTTTGAATGAAGGATTCTTTCATACATACATCATCTAAACCGCTTATCCTTCTGGGTCACGGTGGGGTGCTGGAGCCTATCCCAGCTGTCATTGGGCAGAAGGCAGGATACACCCTGGACAGGTCGCCAGTCTATCGCAGGGCAGACAGACATACAATCACACCTAGGGGCAATTTTAGCATGTCCAATTGGCCTGACTGCATGTTTTTGGACTGTGGGAGGAAACCGACGCAGACACGGGGAGAACAAGCAAACTCCACACAGAAATGACCCCAGTTGCCCGGCCGGGAATTGAACCCAGGCCAGTCTTGCTGTGAGGTGACAGCGCTACCCACAGCGCCACCGTGCTGCCCATGATTCTTTCAATCAAAGTAATTTTTTGAGTTTAATAAAACTAGCTAATTTACTTGTTACCACATGAAGTAATTTTTTAGGTAGATATATATAAAAGTTGTCTAGTTTTTCCTAATAAGTGTATATTTTAGGATTTATAAAAGTACTCATGTTTGTTGAGTGTATTAGTGAAATCAAAGTCTAAATTAAAATGCATTTCTGTACATTTCAATTATGCAGCACTGATGTGTATCAGTATCCAGTAGTATATTCATAATATATTCTAACATATAAATAAGAGTCCACAAATTCCATACTTCAGTCTACTTAAGTGGTTTAAAAAAGCCATCAAAAGCGCAAGGAATTGAATTTAAAAAATATCTAATTACAACTTAATTAAAATTGAAATATACTTAAGGTGATCCAAAATAATACATTTAGTATGTGGGTCATTCTACAGAAATGTCCATTTTTGTGTCCCTAGCCTTTACAGATATATTACACTTGAAAAACATGTCAGGGTTACAATTTATTTATATTTTATATTGTTATTTTAACAGTTACACCTTCTTGAGCCTCAATTTAGCAATACTGGTTTTTAAATCAATCATATAGAAATCCTCCACAGAAGAGCTCGTCCTCACAGTCGTGTGTGAAGGCTGAGGCCATATTTTGAGGTAAAAATCTGTTTTTCTGCAATTTTAACTGAAATAATTTAACATAACTATGAAATATATGATTTAAATGACATAAAGAAATCAAAAGCCAAATAAATATTATTAAATATATAATGAAAGTTGTCCCCAGGAGTCGTGTCACTGGTGTTACTACATAACAAAAAATCTCTTATTTTGAAATAAAAGTCACACTGATGACATCACTTGACTTCCTTTTACCTGTTTTCTGAGGATCTATGAAGAAAAGCACATGGTGAGTCCACTGTGTCTTTCAGTTATCAGAGATTCTCATTTAGCTCATGATTTCATATGAAGCTTTTAGCTGACGTCACTGGTGTGACCGACTTTATTCTGAGGTAGTTGTGAAAAAATAGAATACAAATGGATTAAATTACATATTTTAGTGGATATTCCATGATTGACAACATGAGGTTTGATGCTCTGTAGCAGCCATTTTTGTACTGTCTCTGGTGTTACCTTTCTTATGCGTAACACCAATGACGATCAGTAGCACCAGTGACTCCTATGGATAGATAAAAAGTGGACGTTTCTGTAAAATGACCTATATATTAAAGTATGTTTAAAATGTAAATATTAGAAATACACCTCATATTGAATACACTTTGTAAAAGTGCACTTAAACGCGTGGCTCTTTTTATAAGGTAATCTAGATCTAGAGTGCACAATAAGTGGTCATAATTATAAACATTATGGCATCTGTCATAATACCTACAGGTAATGGTACCTCATGACAGCATATGGCATCTGCCATTGTGTGTTATGGCATGGTTATGTCAGTGTTGGGAAGCAGGGGTCAAGAAAAGTGTCACCCACTTTACAACAGCAAGCAAATCTCAGCTCCATTCCTTTTGGCCTTGGGTGCCAAAAAGCTCTCAATGTCAGAAGACAGAAGCACCCATACGCCACTCCTGAGGAAACCTGTTCAAAAGGAGTGTGGATGGAGGTGTCCAGAAAGAAGATCTGACAGGGCTGACATCTGGACCGGGCAGAACGCGGGCAATTAGCTCAGCTCTCTCTGCCAGCTCATCAAATAATAAAGGCAGCCAGTTGAACGCAAGCTGCACTCCGAAGGACCTTCAGCTTGACTGTGTGGGGGAAGGTCCCCATGGGGTGAACAGGAGAGTGGGTGGGCTTCCATCTTAATGGGCCCACAAACTGGCTTTCATCTCTCAGAACTCTGAACCCCCTCCTCCCATCTTACCCTGGCAATACCTCATTGGCAGAAATGAGCACTGAATACTGTGAGATGATTAACCCCTGTAGGCTCCCAATGGTGTTTGCATCTTGAAGCGCCTCTTCTTACATTTCCTTTAGTTGCTTCTCACTCATAGCTTTTTGAAACAAGTAGAGAATTTCTGTCGGAATTGCAGATTCAGAACCTTCAGTTGATGCCAGATTTATGAATAGGAGATATTTTATAATGATTTGATTTTGAGGACATTATTTAAATGGGATTGTTATGCACATCTCTTACACTTTTGCCATATTTCTGACATTTCTTGATATTGAAAACATGTATGGTTTTAAAGGGATGGCTGAGCTGGTGACCTTGGCTTGCTCGCTGGGGTTGGACCTGTGTCATCACCACCTCCATCAGAGTCTGTTGCAGCTTTTCCAGTCAAAATGTCCATGAAGAACAAGATATTGAGGAGATATTGCTGAGGAGATTCGATATAAGATACTCCACTTGCATAAGGAAGAGGATGATCAACGGAAAATTTGGAAAAAATTAGACTCCTAACAACTGGGCAAGACCTGGCAGATCACCAAAACTGTCCCCTTCAGATAAGCAGTGCTTAACGCTCATATCTTTGAGACAGAGGAGAAAATCAAGCTGCTGAAAACATCTGCAGGTGTTTCTGTCCGTCCTTCCACTGTGAGAAGACGACTCAGCGCTATGAGTCTGAAAGGATGTGTAGCTGTCAAAAAGAACCTCACTGAGAAAAGGAGACGGACACATCAAACAAAGTAGCTGAACATGTGTGTGTAAATATGTTTTTTATATGTTTTTTTTCTTCACATCACAGAAACAGTGATTTCAAAACAAGCTGTTTTTGCATTATAGTATGGACTGGGGAGTGAATGGTACGTCCTGAAACTTGGACCTGCCCATTGGTCCAAAGTTTATTACACACTTCTATCCTAGGGTTTCAGTCATGTGACTGAGATCCTTATACAGTTTCCCCCTGAACTCCTGGTCCCACTTAAACTGGCGGAAAAGCTACCAAATTTGTGTTTTCCTGACATTTATATTGATCTCATACTCAGCCCCTCTCCCTGTTCTGGAGAGTCTCTCAAAGCATTTAAAAGCCCACCAGCTCTTCACGTCAGGGTGGGTAAAGGACCCCATGGTGTTCATAAAGAGGAGAGAAACTCTGTCATCATAGGAGGGTAACGACATCAGCTAATTAACACAGATGTGAACAATTCTAGCGTTTAGGTAACTTTAGCTGATGTTAACAGCCGAGAGATGAACAGTCGTCCCCCTAACGGAGCTGCAGACAGCCGGTATAACTTTATTCTCTGTTTCTGGAGATTTAAATGAGGTTTGAATGGAGAAACATAAACGTTAAATATAGACTGAATGTCGTGGGTCAGAATACGATGTTGTGTTTCCACAGACGTGAGTTTGTAAGTTTGCTAGTGCAGTTAGTTCAGAGTTCAGCTCCAGTCCTGAAACCCCTGCACTGCATAACTGTGGTTTCCTGGTTAAAATACCTGATATTATCAGCTAATTAATCCCTTCTTGAGCTGAACGAGGTGAACAGCAGAGAGAAACACTAAACTATACAGTGCAGCGGCTCCAAGCCTGGAGTGAAAACACAGAATTAAAGGTCTGTGTGTCTCTCGTCTCTCGGCTTCTGTCACATCTTGCAGGTGAATCATTCACAAAGCACAGCTAATTGAAGGCACCGTGCAGCGCAGTCACTCCCTGATTCGGTTCTCAAAATGTGCAAAAGTGCAAGAATAACGCAAGAATAGCACAACCAGTTTGCAATGAAGATCCTGTAGTCACTGAATAATAAGCCTGGGATTTTAAATGGTTAAACAAACAAGTAAACTTGGGTTTTACATGATTTGAGCCTTTTAAAGAGATTTAAAAATACAGTGAGAGTGCCACTGATAGAGATGGCTCTCAGCCAATCACATTGCAAGGCTGGAACTAGCTGTAATAGAAAGTACTGAAATTCAACACATAATAAACAGTGTAGCTAATTATGTAACTAAGCAAGTATATATGAAATAAGCCCTGTCAGCTCAGCACTTGGGGAATTCAGTTCAGATCCCTCGGATTGGACAAGATTGTACAAACAAATAATGAATGTTATTGTAATGTGATGTATAGACAATGTGTGTGTATCAATCAGAGGGAGTATGGATAGAGGGAGAGAACACCACTTAGCCCCCAGCCCTAGCCACACCTGGGAGCTTTCCCTCAGCGCTAGGCTGCACGTCGCATGCGGAACTAGAGGCGGTGGGTTTAGCGTTCTGGCAGAGGGAAGCAGAGGAAGCCTCGGGCTTCACCCGTAACGCTGCGCTCTGTGAGTCTAATCCCCCACCTGCCCGTGCTTCTACACAGACTTCACAGCACTGGCATGACAAACAGCTCCGATAGCGCAGGGCAAAGCCGGCCACGGGCAGCCGCCGCCAGAGGCTTGGGATGACCGTGAAATGAGGCATGTGTGTTATAGTGGCACGCCAGTGGTCAGGACATCAGACAGTGGCCAGTCAATGCCTGGAATACATGACTGATTCCCAACCCTGGTTTGTGCTTTTTGGTGTTTTGGTCAAAACTTTTGATGCAAAACTGGCGAATTATCAAGGCTTTCCTCAGTTGAAGTCAGTATTTTAGAGCAGAGAAAAGACTAAAATGGGCAGAATGTTTGTCTCAGGCCTGAAACAAAAATACATCAACATTACCAGTGGTGAACTGTGACTATTAGTGATTCAGTTCAGGCCATAAATGTCAAAACAAAAAACTTCACAATAATGTTAACTTCCTCAGTGGGACTCTAGTAGTATTAACATGAACAGTTTTTATCAATTCTAGATTAAAGACAGACATTTGAAGCTTGTACAAGACATATTAACATACATTTTACTTTGTAGCAGTTTTACAGTGACTCTTTCATTAAAAAGTCCTGGCATAGAGCTTCATCGCTGACATAGACTACCACTCATATTCACACTTAGTAACACCTGTTGGACTTCCAGAAGATCTAGACTGATGTTTTCTTTCTCATGACATTGGCTCCACTCATAGTAAATCAAAATATGATTGGTTGATTCTGGTACATATGATTGGTTTGTCAAGGTATAAACAATGTAAATGTTTTCTTAAAGGTACAACAGTGGTTTTAAGGTCTGATTGTGAACCTTAAATAAGTTTTTCCAGGTGAAAAGTTTGTATTTGTATCTTTTCATAACCAAATGTTTTAAAACAGAACAATAAAATAAAAAGCCTGGAGACGAGACGGGGTGTGTGGAGTCAGTACAGCTTAGAAAATATAATTTCAATGCATTATGGTAGTTATGTTCCCTGAATAAAGGTACCGAGATGTACCCTCAAGGGTATCACCCCAGTGACGAGAAGGGTACAGCCCCAGTGATAGTTAACTACCTTTTTTTCTGAGTGTTCCATTGTCAGTTGCTAATTATGTTGGTGATTGATCTAATGGAAGAGCCCCCTATAGCTGTATCTACCTAGATACCACAGAGAAAAAATCCAGACTGGACAATTTTCTGTTGGGCGTTTCAAGAATTGAACCCTTTTGTTTCCAACCAAGACTTAACAATGAAATACGAATATGACTTGAAATTTTAGAGAGTTTAAATACAACAAGCATGATGATCATATTAAATAAAACGAAACCAAAAAAAAAAAAAACAAATAAATGCAGACATGTATTTTCTTATTTTACAGAAATTATTAGGACTTCCCTAACAGCCTAGAAGGCCTTGCAGGTTCCCCATTGGACATCACGCCACATCAAATTGTAGGCAAGTATTATGGGCATGAGAAAGCCAACAGAACTTTTTTCCTAAGAATAACGGAAGTTGTAATAATGGCTGGTTGTACACACTAGATACAGTCCTGTGCAAAAGGTCTCTGACTTTTGCACAGGACTGTATTCGAACAGGCTTCCTTTGGGCAAAGGAGTTTGTTAACAGCAATAAAAATGAAATAATTCTTAAATCGTGTTTGAGAGTTGCGAGTGGTGCGAGTGGTGTTAGCGTTATCTGGGGACGCGACTCCCAAAGGTTTCCCTCAGGACGCCCTCTGCATGCATTATTGCTCGAGCCGGCCTAATTGAAAGGGAGAGCGGTGACCCTGGAAAAGCCTCCAGCTCAGCTCCGCCGAACCCAGCCTTTGCTCAGATGTGGGGCTTCCGAAACAGCTGATTGGCTAACTTGTCTCGGCTCGTCCTTCCCGAGGGAGAAGCACAAAAAAGCTCATTGTGGTAATTAATACCTTGGACTCGCGCACACTGTGTCTTCAACGCACACACGTTTCTGCTGCGTTCTGGAACCTCCTTCAAAGTACCGAAATGCCCTTGGACTACAGATGACTACCATACGAGCCCATATGAATCAAAACGTCCCAGGCAATGTTAACGAAAGTCTACAAGAAACGGAGTCTTTAAGAAACGAACTTTCTTTGCAAGCGTTAAAGAAAGTTTTCCGGTTCTTATAAGCCACAGTTTACCTGAATCTCTTCTTAGTTTATTTCGCTACGTCATGGTCATCCTTCACAAAATATATCAGATTTGTGGCGGGACTGGGCCCGTCAGTAATTTTAGAACATGGTGTTCTGAGATTCTTCAGCGCTTTAACCACCTTTGTATGCAAATGAGGCCAATCTCCATAATTTCCATATCCGCATACCCTCACAGTTCGTCCCTGCTTTTGTTTTTTGTGCACTTCTTTTCCCTCTTTTCCTCCAACTCGGTTGTTTGAGCTTTTGTTGAACACATGTACCGTTCCAACAAAAGATTTCTAAAGATTGTTCCACACCTACTGGGTAATTGGTACAGCATCCAATGACCTTACATTCAGAGACACTAAACATTATACAAGAAAAAGATAGCAGACACAGAGAGATAAAGAAATGAATGCGTTTACCAGTTGGGGTTTTCTCCATCTTGAGGACATAAATTTATGTGATGTGGTAATGCCACATAAAAGCTGGATTCAGTACATCAGGGAGAATCATTCAAAGCCTTTGTGGGTTGTTTTTGTCCTCCTTTCTTCCAAGACACCTGTCAAATTTCAGTAAATCCACAACAGATTCTGTTTTAATGCCCCTCTGTGCCTTTCTTCTCAAAGTGTGGGAAACGCAAAACAACTGTAAATATGAAAGTAGTCATTTTAGACAAGCAAACACTATCAGAGACAATCTGCATCCCAGGAGCTTATTGATGAGAGCTGTCATCTAGAGAGATGTAGACAGACATGTTTGCCTTGGATTGCTTATCAGTGAAGACAGATGTCTTAATTATGGCTAAGCTTTTGTGGCGCCTGCATATTTTTGTTTTATTGCTTTGACATATGGGTGGGTGATGTGGCCAGCGCTACACTAACTAAACAAAAACAGCATCATGATATGCAGTCGTAACATCCTGTCACTCTCTGTCTTTCTCTGTTTTTGCCTTTGTTTTCTTGTTTCCCTGTGTTATGTGTTTTTGTTTATATCTACCATATGCCTTTGTTTTCCTGTGCCATGTGCTTTTGCTGCGTTAGCTCCTCCCCTGCCCTGCCCTGACTTCAGCCTACACCTATTCCTTGTTTCCTAGCCCTGCCCTCTCATGAGTTTCGGGTGTTCCTTGTCTTCTGTGTTAATGTATATGGTCCTGTGTTTCCATCGTTCCCTTGCCAGCATTATAGGTTTGTGATCTTGGGCTATGTTCACATTACCAGGTTGAAGTGGCACAAACATGGTTTTTGCCCTAATGTGACTCAGATCTGATGTTTTCAGGGCTGTTTGGAGACAAATCTGATCTTTTCAAATCTGACCTGGGCCACTTTCATACATGGTCCTAGATTGGATACGTATCTGATTCATGGCCATGCGACTTTAATGTGAAGCTCAGATTGGAATTCATGTGCTTTTTTTTCCACTGCGCATGCGCCATCATTCAGCGTTACCATGGCAGCAGCGCCGAACAGAAGTTAAAGCCTGTAAAAAGCAACATATCTCACCTTTTTCACACATTTCTCACACTTTTTCTCCTTCGTCTCGCTCTAATAATGAAGCTGAGAGCTGATCAGAGTTAATTATCTTCTCAGCGAAGCTCGTTCTGCTCGTTAGTTTGTGCTGATGATGAACGTGATTCATTCACGTGACGTTACTGAGTAGGATGAGCTCATGCGGGGGACGCTGGTTCGTTCACATTAATGACCGATTTGAATTAGCTACCTAAACGAGTGTGACCCATCGTGTCAGAGAGATCGGATTTGAGCAAAAAATCTGATTTGAGCAATGAGGCTTGTAATGTGAACGTAGCCTTAGTGTTCTTTCCCTGCTCGTGTTTTCTTTGTGTTAGTCTAGACTTTGTGTTTCATAGTTTACCCAGGCAGTTCATGTTCTTAGTAATTTCCTTTGTTACCATGTTTTGGTGTGTTTTCCTCTATGGATCCTGTTTATCTGCCTACATTTGGTCTGGATTTTCCACATAAGGACTCAAATAAAATGCGCTCGCACTTGTACCCTGCCTCTGGGTCTGCCTTGTCAGCCCATTTGTTACAGCAGTATTTACACAAAGGCCTCAACAACTAAACATAAACTCAAATTTTCAGTGTTCACCCTTTGCCTTTATTACAGCTTTTGTTCTTTTCAGGAGATTTGCTTTCCATTTTTTAAAGTAATCTGCAGAGATATTTTTCAGTCTTGGTTCAGTCTTAGAATCCAAATAATCTCAGTGACAAATTTAGACCCATCAGTTTATCAAACCTCCACATCACAGCTGTCCAGATTTTGTTTTCTAGCACACATTTTCTTCTTTTTTGTCTATTTCCTGTACTCAGTAACAGCTACACGTCTGTTCAGACTCATAGTGTTGAGTTGTCTTCTCACAGTGGAAGGATGGACAGAACAACTGTGGGTTTTTCAGATCTGAGGCAAGAGTTGAGTGATGTGGACAGTTTTTGTGGTCTACCAGGTAGTCCCATTTTCGGTTTATTGTTTAAACAGTTGGTGTAGACTAATGAAAGTTTCTTTGGTTTATTTGGTTTTGTTGGAAAGACTTTGCTATAACTGTCTGGTTTAAGTCTGGAAGGATGGAAGAGTTAAAGAGGCAATAGAGTGCACAGATGCAAAACGTGGACAAATTAAATACAGGTACATTTGGAACTTTTAACAAGGAACTCATCATCTGCAGTGCATAATATCATTAAAAGACTCCGTGAAATCCAGAGAAATCTGTGTATGCAAGGGACAAGGCCAAAAACCAATATTGATCTTTGGGCTCTCAGGCCGCACTGCATTAAAAACAGACCCAAGTCTTTAGTGGAAATCACCGCATGTGCTCAAGAACACTTCCAAAAACCACTTTCTGTGAACACAGTTCATCACTGCATCCACAAATGCAAGTTAAAACTCTACCTTTCAAAGAAAAGTCATATATAAACAGGACTCAGAAACGCCGCCGCTTTCTCTGGGCCCAAGCTCATTTAAAATGGACTGAGGAGAAGTGGTAGTGTCCAGTGGTCCGACATGTCAACATTTGAAATTCTTTTTAGAAGTCATGAACGGCGCATCCTCTGGACTAAAGAGGAGAGGGACCATAAAAAGCCAGTATCTGTGATTGTAGGGGGTGCATTAGTGCACATCTGTAGAGACTGAACAATATATGCAGGTTTTGGAGCAACATATGCTGCCTTCCAGACGATATCTTTTTAAGGGAAGTTTCGACCTCTAGTTCTTCACATGGGCATAGTGGCAACTACAACTATGACTTCAGAGGTCTATAAGCAGGCATGCTCATGGGGCCCCCTGGTGGCTGGGGTCCAGTGCCAATCATGCTCACAGGCCCCGTAATGGCTTGGGTCCAGTGCCTATCATGTTTACAGGGACCCCTGGTGGCTTCCGTCCAGTGCCTATCATGTTCACAGGGCCCCCTGGTGGCTGGGGTCCAGTGCCAATCATGCTCACGGGGCATCCTGGTGGCTACAGTCCAGTGCAACTGTGAAGATGATTTCCATATTACTGCTATTAAATTTGAAGCTCCAGTTGTTTAAATGTTTAACAAAAGGCCTATTTATTATGTTTTAACCTGCACTGTAGGTAGAATGGATCCCGACGTATTGTTGAACACACAATGACCTCCGATCATTTGGGGAAGCAAAGCTCCACCTATATCAGATAATACTTATTTAGAAGTACAAAAATAAAAGCTATTGGCACACATTCATCGAAATGCACAAGCCGTCTCGGCTGACAGAAGACAGTTATAAAACAACTCTAAAAGACGGAGAAAAGTCCAGCGTCAGTTCAGAGAGATCCAATTTCAGATTAGAAGCTGGGAAGGGAAAATCCTTTGAATCTGTTTAAACAGCAGCCGGGCGGCAGTACATAATGACTGCCCATCTTTGGGTGGCATTTGCAGTGACGGAGTCAGCTCCACAAAGCGTCGGCTCGGAATATTAACACATGAAATATCACCCTCTGCTGTTTCCTCTCTCCACAGTGAGAAATACAGAGTTGAATTGAATTCTCCGCCTGCTTATTAGAATAGGAGCTTTTGACAGCAATAACCTTTTTAGAATATTACTGTTAATTGAGGCAGCCGGCTGCATGCAGGCCTATCCAGCAGAGTGTGGGATGGGATGGTTCCTGCTAGAACTGCGGATTACTCGTGGCATGACTATATGTGAAGTGTTCAAATACTTTTTATGTCAAAACAAGTGTTGATATCTTCACAAATATAAAATATTGATGAAATGAGACATTTCTTTTTCGTATCTCATTTACACATTTTGTCAGCATATTTTGAGGAAAAATGTCTGTCTGTCTCAGAGGCGTCGCCGGGCCGAGCTTCAGGGGCTAAAGGCCCAAGTATTTTTTTACCTTTCCATGATTTTACTCTTCACTGGCTTAGCTAACACAGGATGAACCAGCAACACAATTTGATCAGTGCACAGCTTGGCGATGTAGTGGCAACATCACTTTCCGGTAGTTTTAGTAGTTTTTTATGATATTGTTATATGCCAATGAGAGATTCTGAAGTTCTGGTTGATGTGTAGATCACATCATTGTAGCGTCCAAATACTGGCTAGCACTGCCATGAGAGCATGGGAGGCATGGCCATGCAGAGCGACCTCACGAGGAATCTCTTGGAAAGTGTTGTCACTTGTATCGGAAAAAACATATTTACTTTTAATGTAAGTCAATGGAACTAGACTTTTTTTTAAGCCATTTTGGGTCATTTCTTTTGAACAATTTCTTATAAAATTTACGCACACTGTAAAGGGCAACAGGCAATATATATATATATATATATATATATATATACATACAAGTTTTGAAATAAATTATAGGTTACTATAAAAAAAAATTACTAAAAAAATCTGAATGTTAAGAATGTTAAGATTTCAAACACTCTACTTTTAAATATCTTTCTGTTGTCAGAAGAAAACCTTCTCCAAAATGGTAACTTTACAGAAAAAGGAAAAAAACATATTTACTTTTAATGTAAATTTATAGAATCAGAATTTTTTCCAAGTAATTTTGGGCCATTTCTTTTGGTCCATTCATCATGACATTTACACACAATTTAAAGCACAACAGGCATTTTCAAATTATGGTAAAAACGGTAAAATTAAGGTTTTGTTCCGACAGCAGTGATATATATACATATATATATATATATATATATATATATATATATATATAAATATATATATATAAAATTAGGGCTGTCAAAGTTCATTCAATAATAACGCATTAATGCGTCACAGTTTAACATAGTTAAAAAAATTAAAAGCTCAAGCCATTAACATTTTTTTTGATCTATGAATCACCCATAGTTCAAGTTCAAAACTGAATGTGTGCCACTCTAACCTTCAAGTGAATCAGATTCTACTGAAAGTCGCTCTATACTCTTTGAATCAGTGAATGATGGAGAAAGACCTCTTGAATGGGAATTTCCATTTCAAAACTTTTCCAGACGGCTCGCATGACAAATTGAAGCACATATCTAACACCAACAGCGTTAGCCCTGTTAATATGTGACAGATCACACTCAACAACGTTTGGCAGAAAACAATGGAAGCGTCAACCTCCAGCAAATTAATGGTAGCAAGTGCTAACTGGATAGCCACAGCATGCAGATTAACATAGTGGAGGATGAAGGTCTGATAGTCGCACTTACTGGTGAGTGAATAAAACTCCCTCAACAGTGAAGTTCTGACTGCCAAGAGAAACAGCTTTTAACAATGTGTTTTGGTGGCTAAGACTGTGCTCAGTACTGTATGAGCTCTGTATTTACATTCATTCAGTGAAAGTGTTGCGATTAGGTTTGGCCCCATGTTTTATCAGGAGGGAAAATAAGGTGGGAGGGCATCTTACTCTGAGGGGCTTCTTTCCTCAAGTTCCCCTGCTATATATATGCTACGCTGTAAGTAATAAAAGCTGCAAACATACCATAATTAAGATATTAAGATATCTGTCTTTGTTGATAAACAGGATAACGGAAATATCTGTATATATATATATATATATATATATATATATATATATAGATCACAGAGGTTACCTGTTTATGCTTATGTATCTTTCTATATTTATTTTAGCTGGCTAATCTCCAACTAATTACCCACTTAAACCTCTCCATAATATCCTCAGCAGTCCTGTGGAAAAAGAAGCCTGTGCAAACAGATCACAGTGACACCACCACTTACCGACCCAGCGGCCCCCAAGTGACATTTGCTCAAGATCTTTCCTGTCCCTCCATCACCGCCCAGCTGAGGTTATGAATTACAAATATTTACTCGAGCATCCGCCATCCAGAGTCAAGCGCGGGAGAGAAAGTGACTACCTTTAACGGCTCCCTAAGACAACGCTGCTGCAGGCAGATAAGTGCTGGGCTTGTTTCTCTAAGTGCTTGCTTAGTAATTACTCCAGCAGTAAGAAAGCAGCTATGGTAAGTGGCACTTATCAAGTCCTCCCAGACTGTGGGTGCTCAAATGTGGATCCAGTTTGTTTGGGTATGCCAAGCCTCGCTCCAAACTGGAATCATACCTAGAGTGGGAATAGTGAGAAATTACAGCAGTGGTTCAATATTTTTACAACTAGTCCTCGTCTGGTGGGCAAAAAGGGCTTTTCGTCGTCAAAGTTGTATTGAATTTCACTGGCAATTTTGGTAATCATACATTTCACCTTTGCCGTATCTGTATGATCAAACTCATCTGGTGGGATTGTGGGAAAATCTGAGTGCTAAACAGTCCTATCCACAAACACAGCCATGCTGAGATAAAAAAGGACAGTGCAGATGAAGCTTTCTTGACAGTGGCATAACTACAGGGTGGACCGGACGCCTATGGTGCAAGAGGGCCACAGCATTCGGCCCCCCCACATTTTTTCGGGCCCCTCAAGGCTCGGACATTCCCTCAGGAGTACAGTGAGATTGTCCAGCGGGTAGCCTGACCCGCAAAGTTGACCTTCCAGCTGCATTAAAGTGCAACTAAACTAGAGTACAGCACAATATCTTTTAAGGTGTAATGGATTATTTATACTGGAATGAAGTGCCGTAATAATTCAATTAGAACTAGCACAAATGTAATGTAAATAAAATTTTTACATGTAAAATTTGTTATTACTAGTAAAAATAACATTTTCACAAGTTAAAATTTGTAGTTTGTATTTTTAGTAGTTAAAATTTAATTCTTGATTTCAAGAATTACATTTCTACATGTGAAAAGTAGATTTTCACTAGTGAAAAGTTCATTGTTACTAGAAAAATGTCTCCCCCATTAAAATGAATGGGGAAACTCATGATTCATCACTAGTAAAAATAAAATTTTGACTAGTAAGAATTAAATTTTGACTAGTAAGAATTAAATTTTCACTAGTGGAATTGAAATTTTCACATGTCTAAATTGAATTCCTGATATCAAGAAAAAAAGTGTTAAAACCTAAAATGGCTTGTCATAAAAATTCTATTTTGACATTCTAATTTGACCAATTACATACATACATACATCACCTAAACCGTTTATCCTTCTGGGTCACGGTGCTGTTGGACCAATTAAATAAATATTATCAAACATTTACTCACTGTTTAGGTTGAATTTTAGAAGTGAAAATATAATTATTGCAGGTTAAAATAGAATTTGTAGACATTATACCGGAAAGTTGTTCTTTCATTTCAACTTTGCATGTGCTTCATGTTGTCTGAAACAAGCAGTACATTAGGGCACATAAAGGGAAGCTACTTACCGTGTATAGCCATTTGGGGACGTTTGTTTATGTAAATGTGCCTTGTGGTACATGAGCAGAGCAGCATTAGAATGCACAGGATTTATCCTCGTTTATTGCGTACAGCTGTGCACATTTAATTAAAAACTATTTTCTAATGAGTACTGGCAGTTCTTCCACACAGATTTAGAACATGTTCTATGCAATGCACACCAATAAATGAGGCCCTCGGTCTTACATTACTCAAACTACCCAGGGGAGTTGCTGTGTTTGCTGCAGAGTTTCTAGTCTTTGCAGGGCTAACTAAGACAATTTAGTGGCCGTTTGTAGCTAATGCTAAAGCTTTAGCCTTGTAGCTCTCAAGGACACCATGTGTAAAAAAGGCATGTTACCTTGTTATGGCTAATAGATTTTGTGCTTTGTTTTAATAATAATAATAGATTTTGACCATATTCCATATGCATAGCATGCATGTTGTGAGTGTCCAAATGCCCACATGCAAGTATCGGACCGAAATATTAGAATGTCATATTGTTTGTTATCATATTGTGTGATTGTTTCATTCGATTCTGCCGTTGCTAATTGCTACAATTGCTGCAGTTTCTTTGCTTTTCACGTCTGAGCTTTCATTTTTGATTGATTTTTACATTCAAGAGGAGTTTCTGTAGCTGCTGTCTGGCCTCCAGCTTTTACATCAAATGTCCACTCAGGAGTCTTTACATCAATCCAGTACTCTTCAGATGACCTCCCACCCATGCTGTGCTGGACCCGTCGATTTCTCAAGACCAGCATTCAGACCAGCAGCCGAGTAGGTGGACATCTGGACACATTCATTTTCTTCAATACATTTCTCCATCCAGGCAAGTTAACTGATATTCTCTTCTCTGTTACTTTCTGCAGCACCAAGTTAGCCAGCTGGGTTGGCCTGCAATGATACATGTACCAGTATACATGCAGTCATGCTTCTTATGTCTGATCACCCATTCTATGTTACTGGAATTGGCCGATAATGATTATTATTTCATTATGTTGTCTTTACATTAAACCATTACATAAGCATTCACGTGAGCTGTAAGCCTCAGGTCACATGTTTACCACATTACACAATGTGCTAAGAATGCTAAATGCTATGTAAAATAAGCATAAATTATCCCAAAATCAAAAAAGACCCTTTTTTGCCTTGTTAGTTGATGTTCTTTGTCATATTAAGTACAATTCATCATATCATTCCACTTAGAATACAAAATCCTTCTGTTACTGTAATATTTGATTGAAATGTAGTGACTTTTACCTGCCTGTAAACATGTTATGACTTTTGCTTACATCATCATGCACCAGCAGGTGGGGCAAAGTGTAGAGTAAAAGTAAATAGTATGCCCCTCCCTCCACATACACACATACTGTATAAATGACATATGAACTTTTTTTTCTGACCAATCAAATGTGGATAATTTGTAGCATAGGAAGCTAATAATCACTTATTTGTTAATAAGGTGGCAAAGTAAGCTAATTTAGCTGCTTGGCTAAGTTACTGCAGCCACCCGCAACGGTCAGAAAATTGTTCTTAATACACCTGGTAATGTGGTCACTTCTGTTTTTGGCGTGTAATGAATAGTGATGTCATTGTTGAGGGGGATTTTACAGAGAGCTCATCAAAGATGTGCCAGAATAGGCCAACAACCATCTTGAGACCGCAAGGTGGAGAATCACACCATGAAATTTCGAGGATGCTTGACACTGTATTTACATCAGTTATGTTTCCCTTACATTTAGAAAGTGTATTCAAAATTCTTATTCTATTAAAAATTCACAAACAATCAAGGGGAAAAGTCTAATTTCATTTCTGATCCTTGTTGTCAGCCCTATAGTCTATACCAGGGGTGCACAACTCAGGTCCTGGAGGGCTGGTGTCCAGCACAACTTGGTTTCCCCCCTAAAAGACACTCACTAAATCTGGCAATTAACAGGTAAGTGTAATCAGATGTGCTGGAGCATGTAATTCACCAAACTGTGCTGGACACTGGCCCTCCAGGACAAGAGTTGTGCACCTCTTGTCTATACCAATTCCGACCATATCTAGAAGAGTTAGGCCTTCAATTCAGACCATAAATGTCAAAAAAAAACTCTGTGATGATGCTGATTTCTGCTAGCATCCCTATGGGATTCTAATACTTTGCTGGTGCTGAGCCAATAGCAATTCGCATTAACATTTTCTGGCAGTTCTAGATTAAACATGGATATGTGAAGTCATTCCATGTTTTATGTAAAGATTTTGACAGACCTATTAGCATTTTTTATTCTGTAGCAGTTTCACAGTGGCTCTTTCAGTAGTGAACTCTGGTATAGAACTGCTGCTGCTGTTTTCCGTTTCTAACAACTCATTGATTTGGCTGCCACTCATATTCTGTCAGTGATGTATCTTGCACTTCCAGAAGGCTCTTATTAAATCAGTCCCACCTTCTGGAAATCAAAATGTGATTGGTTGATTCCTCTGTCATGTTGTAGTGATGCTGATGTTTGATCTAACACCTTAAGGTGTAAGGATCCAGCCTGCGCTGCCAGCCACCAGCAGAGGGCGACCCCGGCAACTCCAATTCCCAGAAGCCTTCGGCCTGATTAGGCCCAACCTGACACACCTGTGGACTCCTCTACTTAAGGTCTGTGGCAAACAGCAGCGCTTTGTCACACCTTTGTAGAGGGGTGACCGGTATGGTACGCAGCCTAGGTGGGTATTTAAACAAAAAGAAAAGAAAAACAAAAAGAAAAGAAAAGAGAAGAGGGCTGGAAAAAAAACAAAAGAGAGTAACTGCCCCAAAACTACTAAAAAAAAATTACAAAAAAAAAAAACACAAGAAGGCTTGAGCTACAAACTGTTCCAGGCCATACAAAATGTGTTTGCTCCACTAAGAGCAAACAAGTGAAACATAAAGTCTGCCTTCCCTTCATAATTACAGTGGAAGTGTCTTTTGTTTTCTCATTATTTTTTATTTCACGTTTCTAGTTCAGCCTTTGTTTGAGCTGCTTTCAGCGTTTCCTTTGTTTGGCCTTTTTCCCGCCGTTTTATTTCCTGTTCCTTGAGGTGTTTTACCCATTGTCACCTGCGCTTCTCGGTGGCGCAGCAGTAACTCCACAGGCCGTTGATCAGTATGTCGGCGGTTTGAGCCTGGCTCTGGGTCACCTCAACCTGCCAAATTCAGACCCTGTTGCCTCAGTAAACTTATTTAACACCCTTTCTCATGGGTTTTCATCTTTGCACTTGGGTCCGCCTCCCTGCCGACCCATAACATGGATCCTCTTCAGCTCTTGAAGTCCAAACCAATAGGACAGCTTGACATCAGAGAGAAAAACGTCCTGATTGGACAGTTTCCCGCTGGGCGTTTCAAGAATGTAATGGTGAAACAGGAGCAGTACCGTAACATTTCCAGAGCTTAAATCAGAGTACGATGATTCTATTAAATAAAAAGGAACTAAAAATTACAGGCAAAATTTTTAGTTGCCGGAAATCATTCGGCCTTCTCTAAAGGCCTAGAAAGCCCTGAGGGATCTCGACTGTTCTGTATTTATGAACATGTGACAGGCAAAATATTTGAGATTTGAGTTTAGAGGCTGTCAGTTGAGTAACTTGAAGAAAACCTCAAGATTTCGATTGGCAGTCGGTCACTCATAATATTTCCATCTACCAGCTTTACACGATGCTACAGATACAAAGGGTGCGAGACAGTATGACAACATGACAAAATGCCATGACGAGGGACGGTGACATCCCCATCATCTCACTCTCAAAGCCCATTTGTCACTGGCCCCCACCTGCCTTATCAGCCCTATCGATTGGGTGGGCATTCGAGAGAGGGAGAGTGTGGTCGCGAATGAACTTGTCATGGCAAACAGGAGGCAGATGGGAAAATAATGAAGTCATCCGGTGCGGGCTGACAGGAGCCCAGCTGAGTGGCAGCTGGCAGCCACTGGAGCTTCTGCCGGACGCTGCTGGACTCGACTGCACGCAGAGGTCAGTAGCAGGGCAGGCCTCGATCGGCGTACTTGAAACGGACAGAAAAGAGGCTCCTCATTGCGAGTTCATGAAGCCGCATAAATGATTCAGAATGGCTGGGACGAAGGTGAAGATGCGCAACAATGGACTCAGACGCAGGGGTTTTTAGATCAGTCAGCGCTATAATCTAAGCGATACTGAGAGATTTATTTAAGGGCGTTAAATATTTAGCGTGCCGATTGCTCGTAGCCATCACTCAACAGCTTTTGGATGTAGAAGACCATTAAAACAGTTTAAAATGTACTTTAATTGACCCGTCTGACTGGAAAATGGGCTTCTATAGAAATGGTGGCCTTATTTCCAGGCGCTGAACGGATGTCAGGCTCCACGAAAAAAAAACATTTGTTCTGTCTTTTTTTTGCTTCTTTCTTACCCCTGTCACTCCTCCTCTTCCCTCGCTCAATCTTCTCTGCCTCAAACATACTCTCAAAACCCACTTCGATAAGCTCGCGCTAGCATGGTGGGGTGTCCTGGATTTCACAGTCAAGGTGCTATTTAAATCCAATTTTAATCCATCTTGTGGAGCTTTTAACTTTCATACATTTTTCTTCCCCTTCTCGGTTGTTGTTATTTGCTCCCCTGTCAGGTCCCCACTGCGCTGGCATGTGGACTGAACTGCCAGCGGCCCGGACGTGCTTGTTTATGTGTTTAGCCTCATATATAATGAAATCAGATCAATGGAATGGCCCAGTGAGCAGGGGGTCCAGACACTTTGACACTAATCTCTTTAGAGGTCCCTTATCAGCGGTTGGTACGGAGCCATGCCTTTGCCCTCTGACAGCCTTCTATTCATTCCTTCCTGTGCTGGTAAAAACCTCGCTCTTTGGGCCAAACTGCTTTGCATTACAAGCCTCCACCAAAAGTGAGACGTGGCTAGGCCTGATTGGAATGGCCGATACTGCCTCCCCCCTACAGAATCCCTCAAGTCAACGTGGCTGATATCTCCAAGAAAGAAGCCAAGATAAGTAAAACATTCCCCTTTTTTTCCTTTCGGAAGCAGGCAGACGGAGCATCCCAACGGAAGGTTTGTCACTACCATTAAGGATGCGGTAATCTCCAATAGCAGCAGTCTGACAACTGTTATTCCATAAGAAAGGGATTACAGGCCTTTAGAATTTAAAAATTCTGTTTTTTATTAAACATTGGTTGACAAGCCTCTAATCTGTCCCCTACTTCTCACCGCAACAATGTGATCCAGTCAAGGAACCAAATTCATATTAGCTCCAGAAGCTTGGAATTTCACTACAATTTGACTGTGTATGAATGTTTTGGTTGTTCTGTTGTTCTGGCAGCTAAGACAACCCAAAGTCCTCAGGAACCCCAGACAAACTGTTGTGACACTGGTTTATCACAACCCCCAGGATGGGCAGGCCAGGCTGTAACAGTTTACTGTGGCTGCCGGAATCATAGGGGGTTCTTTTTAAAGAACTGGGGCAACACCCCACCAATTTTGGTTAAAGCCATTTGCAGCGGAAGCATTTTACATTGATAGAGCACTAGATGATGGATAAAACAAATTGTGTATCAACAGATGAGCTACAGTGAAACTGTACTTCTTTATAGTGGATCTTTTTAAGGTACGTGTACCTCATAAAGTGGATGGTGAGTCTCTAACTGTACATGGTAGAGATATAAGGTTGGGGTTTCCCAATAAAGTGTCTGGCAAATATATTAAAAATACTTCGTGTTAGTGCTGCAAATGTTTCTGCCAAGCAATCTTTTATTGCTTTTCCACTTCTCCCGCTGCCATATTGTGCATATTTCTGAAATTGTGCGGCATTCAGAAGGAGAATCTTAAGGTAATGGAAGTTCCGAATCCGTGAAAGAGACAGATGGATGTGGAGGAAAGTGTCCATGCAGCAAATCCTTTTGTAATGGGGGCTTCTGGCTATGGAGGCCGTAAACAGCGCTGAAGGACTCTTTAATCTATTACAGCGAGAGCCACGGGATGCACAGACAGAGCTGTGGCCGGGCCTGCCTGCCTGCTGCTCTCTGGGCCGGGGAGAGAAGGAGTTGTACAACAGAGACGGGAACAAGGGGTTTGTTTAATTAGCACTGATGAACTTATGGGTCAGGCTAGCATGGGAACTGTTCAGAAGACATAAAGAAATCTGAAGATTTTCAATTTTTTGGGCTGAGAATATTTTTAGGTACAATGATAGCGAATTTACATTACAGCAAAAATCACCAGTGCGCACACAGACAAATCGGCAGCACTCTGCTGTGGGACTAACATAGACCTACATTTATTAACACTTATTCTTTTAAGTGTCGTTTGTTGTAATGATTGCATTTTCCAACTGTGATGCCAGGTTGACACCTACATCAAAGTTTGTGGACACCCCTCTTATTGACTTAAGGTTTTTTAGCCACACCCATTGCTAACAGGTGTATAAAATCAAGCACATAACCATACAACCTAAATAGAAAACAGTGTAGATTGTGAATAGATTGTGCTAAAGAGCCCAGTGACTTTAAACGCCATAGGATGTCACCTTTGCTACAAGTCCGTCCACATTCAACTGAAAGGGCCTGTCTTGGAGCAACAACAGCTCAGCCATGAAGCAGCAGATCATGCAAACGTGTAAAACTTGCCTATCCTCTGCCGCATCATTCACTACAGAGTTCCAAACTGTCTCTGGAAGCAACATCAGCATAAGAACTGTGCGTTGGGAGCTTCACAAAATGGGTTTCCGTGGACAAACAGCTGCACACAAGCCTAAGATCACTATGCGCAATGCCAAGTGTTGTCTGGAGTGGCGTACAGCACACCACCACTGGACTCTGGAGCAGTGGAAATGTATTCTCTGGAGTGATCTGGCTGTCTGATGGACAAATCTGGGTTTGAACGCTATCTACTGGAATGCATAGTGCCAACAGTAAAGTTTGGCGGAGGAGGGATAATGGTCTGGGGCTGTTTTTCAGGGTTTAGGCCCTATAAATCCAGTGAAGAGTAATTTTAATGCCACAGCGTACAAAGGTATTTTAGACAATTCTATGCTTCCAACTTCATGCCAACAGTTTGGGAAGACCCTTTCGTGTCGCAGCGTGACTGAGCCCCTGTGCACAAAGCGAGGTCCATAAATTGGAAAAATAAATGGATTTCCTGAAGACAACTTTGGAAAAGATTTACAATTCCATCAAGTTACGATACCAGAGAGAAGGTTTGTTTGCAATTCACACAAACCAAAGTTGCCAGAGCTCCACTCTGGTGTGCTCTGATAATATGACAGCTTGCCACGTCTGACTAGTTGGATAAAAGAGAGCATTTTCTGAGGCTCTTAGTTAAATTGAGTTTAATTTTAACATTTATAAGATTTAATCTATGCTGCGTCATCAGTATGAAGCTACATACTAAGCTACAAAGTTGTAACATGTGATGTCATTTCACTCAAAAAATATCAATGCCAGCTAATATAGGTGTTAAGTCAATTTGACATTAAAGTTGACAAAAGCAGCCTTTAAGAACCTTTATAAATGTGCCATTATGAGCTTATAAACACTGCTCTACAGAATGTTCCCAAAAATCAATCTAAATTTAGCTAATTTTCAAGCTCTTAGCATTAGACCATTTTAATTCCAACAGATTCCCATTTTATATACCACTTATTCTTGAAATTAAATGTAACAGTGGCACATAAGGGAGTAAAGACCAATTCAACGCTTTATCATTAGAGATCTTTGTTGTTGCTACTTATAGAGTTTAGAAAATGCAAATGGGGTTTGGGGGATTTTAAAAGCTGACATAAATGGCAACCATTAATCACTGAGAAATTCACTTAAACGCTAATTATAAGACACTATGAAGCTCATTATCTGCCCTTTTCACTGCTTTAGGCTGCCGTTCCTTTCAAAAAACGTTCTACTCCCTGCTTTTCCCAGTTTTAGTTTTTCAGGCCTGAAATGTGAAGTCCATGCCCTCGTTAAGCCACTTCATTTTTGAGCATTCAACAGGCTGATAAAGTCTAACAGCTCACACTTTGTAAGGTTTTCAAGGATAGAGACGACTATAAACCCAGTAATCACAATCAAACATACTGCCATTAGGGCTGAACTAATGATTGAGCATTAATATGGTCATTATCTGATTTCAGCAGTTGGTGGATTATTCAAGTGGTCCTGTAAACAGCATACCACAGTTTCACAGATTGGATTTCCAGATTTTGAGAAACAGGCGGAAAATGTCTAAAAAGTTAACTTTCTAAAAAAAATAACTAAAAAATCACAGCAAGAAGTTTGAATTTTACATCACATTCGTATCCTTCAGTGTGTTTACTGGCTGTAAACCTTTGGTAAAAGTTGCATGCATTGTGTATTGAGTAAGTATTCTGGTTATTGAGTGGGTTAAGTAGACCTGGAGTTTTCTCATTATCAGATTATGTAAGTGCTTGTGAATGTGCTGAACGAATAATTGCCAAAACCTTTTTATCTACAGTCAGTAGATTAATATATACAATTATTTTATAATACATTAATATATCAATGATTATTTGGTCACTCAGGGATGGATTGCAGAGGAGTGTCTTTGTAGACCCCCAAACTTCAACAGTAATCTATAAAAAAAATAATAATAATAATAAAAAATCTGACCAAAAATGTTTAACCCTCTGGGGTCTGAGTACATTTTCTTGATTTTTGCGTATATTCTTAAATGCGCCTTTAAAAGCTTTTACACACATGATGCCCATGTTATGTATCAAAATGTTCAGAACAATCTCAGCTCCCTTTATAATGAGGCCCTTTTAACCTGGAGTGCTGATAATCCAGCGCTAAATCTGAGAAATTGAAGTCTGGTTTTAGAAATTCTTAATATCTCTTGTGAAAACACAGCTTTACTCATATGGACGAAGTATTTTGGTGCTTAATAAACGTTTACCAAAGTCTTAGGTCCACAAAAGTAGTGGAATGTATGAATAAAATAGTAGATAAATGTTCTCCTCATGTCTACTGTGTCAGTTTCATGCAAAATGTAGATTGGTGTGTGTCTACTTGTCTTCATTGTCTCTAAATGTCACATACGATCTCACAGATTTCTTCTCTTTTTCTTTCAAGCCGAACTAAATCATGGAAAACTACTATTACACACCATCTAAAACATGTGAATGAACAACAAATTCCACAAAACCTCATGAGTCATATGAATACAAAACCGAGGGGCCTGAGAACTGAAAGTTTTTCATTTCTGTAGTCATTTTGTACATTTTCATGGTCTATTCACTCATCTAATTTTTATCTGCAGTGGACTGTCCCAAATATCTGGACCACTTTGAGCCTTGTGCTCTAAGCCCCTGTCCCCTGGCGGTCAGATGCCCCTGAGTATTGGCCCCTTGGACCTGTCAGGAGGCCATTCTTGCATGTTTCCTCCCACTTTCCTTTCCACAGCGCCCCCTAAGCTTCCTGTAGTGCAGTGTGACCTGTCACAATGACTGTGTGGCTCACATGGACATAGGATTTGTATGATTTAAAGGGTTCTTTGCATCGTGAAAAAGCTCTTCAGATTGATGGAGAATGAACTGTATATGGTTCTATATAGGACCTTTTTGAAAAGGGTTCTATGTAGCACCAAAGCAAGCCTGATGTTATCACAATAGAAGAACCCTTTCTGGTGCTATGTAGAACCCTTCGCAGAGGGGTTCTATATAGAAACATCTCCGCCGCATTCTCCAACAATCTGAAAAGCCCTTTCATGATGGAAAGAACCCTTCACTAGAACCATTTTCTTTACTAAAGAACCCTTGAAGAACCATCATTTTTAAGTGTGTACATTTGCGCTCGTATATAGAAGAGCAGTTTTATAATGATGTGAATTTGATGAAAAACCTGTTGTGCGATGTTGTTTTAAAGACTACGTTTGTTCCAGGTTTATGTAATTTCATTACTTTGAAAAAAAGAGTTAATTATCATGTTATTACATATAGAACTATGTAAATGAGGATTAGCGGTTATAGAAACAATGTTATGAGTTTTCCGTAACTGACGATGTCAACAACTACTCAACATTCTTAGGTAATCATCGCCACCACAATCTATAGAAATACTGGCCCAAGAGCTCCGCAGTCCAGCCTAGCTCGTCCACTCCTCCTCTCCTCCACTCCTCCTGTCCTGTCCTCTCCTCTCCTCTCTCTTTCTCTCTCCTTAGTGTGAGGAGTCTATTTATTCTCAGCCCACTGCTGTTAGACATGCAAACAGACAATGCGGGGCTTGTTCTGTGCTGCTCGGGGTGTGTTGGGGACGGGTAATTGTCGCCTGGCGGGGGAGCGCCTCACTCCGAGGGACATCACATCCCCGTCAGAGCTCTGACAGCCGCGCCTCGCTAATTGTGACAGTTCAATGCTTAGATCACTTTGTGCGCCGCTAATTCAATACCCCATGCATCATTTTCTCCATTAGAATATGCAAATGACTCGCGACTTGAAAACAGACAACAGCTCCTTCCTCCTCGTGTGTTTCTCTCTCTCGCTCGCTCTCTCTCTCTCTCTCTCGCTCTCTCTGTCTTTCTGTCTTTCTCTCTTCACTTCTTTTTCTTTTTCAATCCCCTGCTTTTTATCTCACCCACCCCACCTCTCTCTCTCTCCCTCCCTCCCTCTCTCTCTTTCTGTCTTTCTCTCTTGCCTTCTTTTTCTCTCTCAATCCTCTGCTTTTTATCTCACCCGCCCCACCTCTCTTTCTCCTCATACCATTTTTCTTTTTCATTCTCTTTCCTCCCCTCTCTCTTCATCTCTTTTTTCTCTTTCCTCTCTCCCTTTTCATCTATCTTTTCTCTCTCACTCTTTCCTCACTCTTTCTTCACTTTCTCTCTTTTTCTCCTTCTCTCTTCATCTCTCTTCTCTCTTTTTCTTTCCTGCCTCTCTCTCTTTACCTCTCTCTTTTCACTTTCTCTGTCTCTCTTTCCACCCCCTTTTCTCTCTTTCTCTCTCTGTCCTCTTTCTCTCTTTCTCTTTTTCCTCACTCTCTCTTTTTACCTCTTTTCTCACTTTCTCCCTCTTTCCACCCTCTCTGTCTTCATCTCTCTTTTCTCTTTCTCTCTGTTTCCTCTCTCTTTCTCTTTTCTCTCTTTCTTTCTTTCTTTCCTCCCTCTCTGTCTTAATTTCTCTCTGCTCTCTTTCTCTCTTTTTTCCCTCTCTCTTCAACTCTCTTTTCTCACTTTCTCTCTCTCTCTCTCTTTCCACCCCTTTTCTCTCTCTCTGTCCTCCCTCTCTCTCTTTATCTCTTTTTCTCTTTCTCTCTGTCTTACTCTTTCCTCAGCCCACATTTTTTCTCTCTCCATCCCTCGCTTTTAGCTCTCCTTATTCTCTCTTTCTCTCTCCCTCTCATGCTTTCTCGCTATTTTTTTTCTCACCCCTCTTTTCTCTCTTTCTCCGTGTCTTTCCTTCAGTCAATCTCGTCCCCTTTTGTTTTTCTCTCCTTGACAGATTTTTTCTTTCCTCTTTCCTCAGCCTACATTTTTTTCTCTCTCTCCTGTTTTACTTCTCTCTCCTTCTGTGTTCTCTCTCTCTCTCTCTCTCTCTCTCTCTCTTTCTTTCCAAATAACTTTTTTATTGGCTTGACTGTCTCAAGTACAATGTTTGCAAAGCTTTATACTTTAAAGTAGGACTACAAGCAATTAAAGAATTAATGACAGTAATAATGTAAATAATCATGGTCAAATAACAATTATAACTATGAGGTCAGTAAAGTAAATAAATACAATTATATAATATGTATTAAATGATAAAAATAGCAATTAACAATACACATATTTAACTTCTTATATGCAAACCTAATTCAAAACATTTGGGACAGTATGTAAAATGCAGTCTTTTACAGGTATTTAGTAAAAACAGCTCCAAGGAGGAAAAGGACCATCATGATTTGTCCTCGAAGTTTAAAAGCCAGCATCTGTCATGGTGTAGGGGGTAACTTGCACATCTGTGAAGGCTCTATTAATGCTGAGGGGTACATACATATTTTAGAGCAAAAGATGCTGCCATCTAGATGACGTCTTTTTCAGAGACATCTCTGCTTTTTTCAGCAAGACAATGCCAAGTAGAGGTCTGCGCAGGACTTCTTCCGCAAGATTTCATCCCACACCTGCTCACTCCTGTAGAAAATGGGAATCATTTGTCCCGTCCCACCCGCAACCGAGATGTTTTGGCCCACTCCCACCTGTGCAGTTCCATCAAGGCGAACTGACATCCAATATTTGACATAGTCCATTCACAAATACATTGCTGTCTGCTGAAATAACATGAGTCATGGTCATCAGGCTCACTGTGAAGTAACTTTACCAAACGCCACTTATTCCCAGTAAACACAAAGAGGAATTAATCCACAGTTTTGCTGGGCAGCTGTGGCCGTCGGACGGATCCACCGTCTCTAAGTTACAAGAATTTGTATGTTGTTCATGTGATTGTTTGCTTTGCCACACTTTAGCATGACTTCATTCATTTTAATTGTTTTACTGTTATCATATTATTTTGTTTGTATATATTTGATTTAGTGATCGTTCTACTTTATTTAGGCTATTCAGTAATTTGCGGGATTTCTTATCATGTGTGCTTTGTCCTGCTCCTGCCTGCAGTGGGCTGATTTCCTGCCCACTCCTGTGCACAATACTGAAAATTAGTCCTGCGCCACAAGATATTGTGGTGGGTCCAGCGGGAATCTGCGTGAGTGCAGCCCTCTAACGCCCAGCCACATTCTACACCTTTGTGGTTTCGTTGTGAGATTTGAAAATACATGTCCTTTACATTGTGTGAAATTTCATGATGAATATATTAAAAGAAACAACCTAAAATTACTTAGAAAAAAAGTCTGGTTCCACTGACCTACATTAAAAGTAAAGTATGTTTTTTCCTTCTCCTATAGACAGAGAGACAGACAGACAGACAGACAGACAGACAGACAGACAGACAGACAGACAGAATTTGGAAGAATGTTTTTCAATTTTTAACAAAAAATTTGATAGTTTTCTTTTTGGTTTTTCTCAGTGAAGGAACTTTTTTTTTTTTTTCTCAGCCCACATTTCTCTCTCTCTTTCTCTTTTTAATTCTCCCCACCTACTGTCTCTCTGTCTGTCTGTCTGTCTGTCTGTCTGTCTGTCTTTCTCTCTCTCTCTCTCCTTTCTTTCTCTCTATGTCTCTTTTCCCTCTGTGTGTCTCTTTCCTCCTGTGTTAGCTGAGAGCAGTTGAATAATGTGTCAAAGTGACAAGTGAGACTGAGGAGATGGGGATGTGTGTGTGTGTGTGTGTGTGTGTGTGTGTGTGTGTGTGTGTGTGTGTGTGTGTGTGTGTGTGTGTGAGAGAGAGAGAGAGAGAGGCTGTGCCACCCTTCACAGGTTGTCTCGGTTTTCTAAGCATATTCACTGATAGAGACATACCAATTTAAATCAGGCTCTATATATAGTGAGGTAAACAATGGCCCCGGCACAGATGAAGTCAGCTTTTTGAGGCATCTGACTGCCTCTAATCAGTGCATCCAGGAAATGAAGGAAATCTCTACTTAGCTGCTGCTAATGTGGACATTAAGCATACAGTATCAGTCAAAGATTTGAACATACCTCATTAAATGTGTTTATCATTTTAACGTTTGATGCACATCGCTAAGATGAATATAAACACAGTTTGTAAAGTTTATAAAGTTTATATGCTTCTGGATGAATTTATTCCCAAAGGAAAAGGTTTTCAGCTTTAAATGCCCCTCAGGCTCCTCATGAAGCTGCTTTAGAGAATGATCAAGAGTGTGTAAATCTCCACCAAGGCACAGAGGATCGGTCACTACATAACTCCATGTGTTATTTCATAGGTTTAATGTCTTTTACTGTCCTAAAATGTGGACAATAGTGAAAATAAGGAAAACCAATACCACTTTAGAATATAACTACCTTTTATAAAGGGTTTATGAATGGTTTAAATATAGTTCATTAATGCTTAAGTTAGTTGTTTGCCTTATAGTAAACACACGTTCATCTGGGCTATGAAAGCTCAGATGTTGCTGGTTATGGATCTTACTTTGTTGTTTCAGCGGTCAGCATTAAACTGTTCAGCTTCATCACTTTTGCCCATTTTATTAATGTCTTATAAGGTGTTTTTGGCCTAATTAATAACTATTACTAAATGAGTTTTAAACTATTCATAAACTTTTACAAGGGTAGTCTTATTCTAAAGCGGTTCCAGAAAATCCTGCCATAGAGGACTCTGTGCAGATACCCAATTAAAAACCAAACCATTCTTTTCCTGAAGTTAATTCACTTGTGGAAAGAATTTCCCCTCAATTAGCTGTCTTTCTTTGAAAAAAGGCAATTCTGTTGATCCAATATGATTTACTAAAAGTGGCTAAACATAACCTGCTATTACATTTCCAACTCAACTCAAATGTGTTGAACTTGATTTCGTAGTATTGATTTAACCTCTGTTGGTCTAGAGTTGGCTTAAAAGTGGCCACTGCAGTGCCAGTCAGTTTGGAAACACACTCAGCAATAAAGAATATGGAAACACGTTCTTATAGCCAATAATAACAAGGGTAAGCAATTAACCAGAATATAGAATTCAAGGAAAAGTAGTCTAGGAAGAAAAGATAACACAGAGATGGTAGGTGAAACAAAGGGAACGACGCACCCAGTATGCAAATAGATGGAGCCAAAAGCCAACAAAATCTTATCTCTTTGCCAGTCTCTTCAGCTGCTCAGTCAATGCACTGATGCAACTCAAAGATCAATTTAAATACATGAAATCATTCAAAAAGTTCCCCAAATTCTGATTAGTTGAGTACAATAGAATACAATTCAGTAAAACACAGATTAAACTGAACTACGAATTGTGACCATTTTGTTTGATGTGTACTTGTGAAAGCAGCTTGTTCATCAATTACTTCATTAATTACATCCAAAAGAAACTGATCTCCTTACCCCGTGTGATGGGTATGTCAGCCAGCCCCAGTCTCCTGATATCGAGGAAGTGTCCAGGAGATTCACTGTAAGAGATAAAGAGAGGTTTAAGATTGAAAATCAATGGAGGAGCTTTTTTTAAGCTTATCCATCCTGGATGTCAGTCTGAAGAAAAATACCTTAGTTCGACCAGATCAGATGCTCTAATGAGTGAAGAGTTCATGGACGAGTCAAAATCCATGTTCAGAACTGAAAACATTCTGTGGAAGCAGCAGTAAATCCATGGTGTTGTTCTACTACATTAATGAGTTAATAAAAGCAGGGAAGTCTGGTTCGTTACACTTGAGCAAAGGCCAGAGAGCCACTCCTCAGGACGCTCCGACACAGACGCCCATCAATTGAACCTTCAATAACTGTGTCTCCACTTACTATTTACAGAATTAGGGTGCGCTTGCTCTCGACAATGCCGGCGGATGGCAGCGGACGACGTTCTGACCGTCTGATTAATCACCGCTCGATGCGTCTGAACTCCTTCACAGCAGAATCGATGCCAATTGAATCACAACCCAAACCCTGAGATTTGGGTTGTGTAGTCTCGCTCCTTGCCCGAAGCCCCCTTACGCTCGACGTGATGAAACGCTTTCGACCACCACATTGACATTTCCTCTGGGCCTTTCCCCTCCTTTAATTTATTGATGGCTAGACCCCTAGCCCGCTCTCAGCGCACTCCAAGGTCACCTCAGAATAAGACGCGACCGCCCAGCTTTAGAGTGATAGTCTGGCAAAAGATCAAATTTACACTGTTTTCTCCACCTTTTAACCCAGGTTTCAATGAGACAAGGCAGGTTTGCACTGGCGCTATAAGGCTAATGTAGCTAACCAGTAATAGAAGCTTACAGCTCTTTAGCATTGAGTAAACTGCATGCCTAACCCATCACACACTTGCTTCAAACCATGTGGAGTTGTTAAGTCATCTCAAACAGGCTTGTTTGTGTGATTTCTAATATGAATAAAAACATGTTCAGCTAAAAACAGCAGTGACAGGCTGTCATTTTGGAGCATATGTTGATATTTGTGATTTGCAGACACACATCCAGATTTGTTTTTTAATTCTTTGCATTTTGGCCTCTCGTCCACATGAAAACAACATTTTAGATCACAGAAAACTGTGCTTCTGAACAAGCTCTCCTGGATATTTCTGAAAATGCTTTCATATGGAAAGGCAAAATGCACTAGGCACGAACACTGAATATGAAATAAAGGTTCTGTGCAGGTTTTCATTTACCAAGGTACAAACAACGTGGTCTAATATTCTAAAACAGAAAAATAAAAAATAAAAACAATAAAATAAAAGCCTGGAGATGAGACGGGGTGTGTGGAGTCAATACAGCTTAGAAAATATCATTTCAGTGGATTATGGTACAGTTATGTTCCCTGACTAAAGGTACTGAGATGTACCCTTGAGAGTACCACACCAGTGACAAGAGGGGCAGTTTAGTACTTTTATTTTTGAGATTGTAGAATTCTGCTTGAAATATGTATGCTTGGCAATTCAGGGGTAGCTTTACTTCATTCCACCGTCACGTGGAGGCACCATAATCTACTGCTCTCAGTTCTTTTAACTGAGGTGTCAACTCTATTGCAAATATCAGTGATTCTGAAGACTTGATGAACATTAAGTCTTTAGAATCACTGATATGTCTGATATGTCTTCTCTCTTTTTCTAAGCTTTTATATTCTGGTAGGAATTTGATTTTGAATCTGGGTGGCATGTCAAATTATAGACATTTATCTACCAAATCAAGCTGTTGGAAAATTTCTTCTTCAGTGTCATGCTTTATACTATTATATTATATTTGCAGAATGTGTACTATCGCCCCCTGCTGGGCTGGTATACTAATGTGAACGATTTCAAGCAGTTGTATGCTCTTGTGTGGAAAATTTTAACAAAGCTTTTGATGTGGAATAAGTTTTTTGGAAAACAGAAAAAGTTTTAAAAATATCCAGATGCAGTGGGATCCAGAAGTGTGAACACATTTAAAGACTGGGAGTTTTTTTTATTTAAACATATAAATAAACGATAAATAAACACTGTAAAAAAATTGCTCGTTACAAAATTACTAAAAAATGTAAAAACTGTACAAATTCACTCCATGTAGTAAGAAGCAATTGAACTAGTATTCTGTAGCTTAAAGGATTATACTGGTTGAAAGAATTGTTCATTCAATGCATTTATTAGGTTGAATAAAGCTAATTAATATACATGGTGATTCAAAAAGATTCGTCTGATTTCAAAGCACCATATTTTTACAACACTGAGATGCCTAGGAACCAATCACATACCAACTGAACGAGCAGAAAGCATTTTGCGTTCTCCACTTCAATAAGAGTGAATCTGTCGTAACTGTGCAACATGATTTTCGTGGGCAGTGAACCTACAACAGCTCAGAGCGTTCGTTGTCGGTTCCACAACACTGGATGATCCCCGAAATCGCACTGAAAGAGCTGTGAGTGCAGCGACACCCGACATGCTCAATCGAGTATGGGATGAGTTTGACTATGGCGTTGATGTTGTCCGTACAGCTGGAGGAGGTTCATACTGAGACCTTGTACAATTACATGATAAACTTTATGCTCATTTAAACCATTTACAGTTTACTGCATTGATCTGTAACGATTTACAAGAGAAATAAATCATTTTGAAATCAGATGAATCTTTCTGAATCACCCTGTATTTGTTACCAGATAATTTTTTTAAGTTGAATTGATGAGCCATTTTTTATACTGAAGGTTTTAAAATTTGGAAAGATTGAAAATGAAAAAGTCATCACAAGTAAAATGAAGAAATATTTAATATTTAATTTCTAGATCACTTTACAAATCTAAGGGCATCTATGACCATATTAAGGTTAAGGTCAGTTTTTTTTGTGCCTTATCTCTTCCATTAAAATGCATGTTCAGACGACTCTTAGGAGGATTTGATCTACTCATCAGAGGCTTTTGCACAAACTTGTAGAGTTCATGTCAGCTCAAGTGCACGCTGTAATTAAAGCCAAAGGGGAACAAATCCACAAACACTACAAAATTCTGAAAATCAACTGAACATGTAAAAGTAAATTACTTTTCACTCAAATGACCATGCTGATAAAATAATTTCTAATGTAAAATGTTGTATTTAATGAGAAAAGAATATGAATTATGGCCATTAGACAGCTCCAAGGCAAAAGGAAGCAAACTTCAGACATTTAAATTGTCTGACTGGTTGAGTAAAAGGGTAAAATACATTAATTTTTTGTTGAACTATTGCTTAAAGTGACTCCAACGCTGCTTATTTATTGCTCTCGTCACCTTGGCTGAAGGCCGTGTCATGTTAAATGCCGTTAGCCGACATCTCCTGAACCTTAGGAAAAAGAGCAGCTCATCCCGTCCTCAGCTGGGCTGGTGACACCTGATGAGGAGGGCTGGGGTTGAGGGGGACCTGTGACAGATGAGGCCGTCCCGGCGTGGAGAGGAGATGTTGAGAGACATTAACCTGACCCAGTTTCTCCCTCCCCCAGCCCCCAGACTCATAATTCCACTTTATATTCATCATACGCCACTGGCTGGAAATGGACAGAACAAGGACTTTCCACAGGACCTCAACAAAAAGTGCAGCAAGAGTGAGGCTGAGAATTCCGGGTCAGTGCAACTAGTGGATACGAGCCTGTATGGAGACCCCCGATGAAATGAGCACAGAACTACGCTGCACCTGTTACTCACAATATATCGTTAAATATGTATATGGATCATTTTACCAAGTTACTTTAAAGGTAGAGTTGAAAACACATTTCAAACTGTTAACTCACCTGGACTTTAGACTAAAATCCTTTTGCTTTGAATGACTTTCTACCTTAATTATGTTTACTTTATTAAAACTTCACAAAATGTTTCAGTAGTGACTGTTTCGGTAGTGACAATTCAAGCTAATTTTGATCATAACTCAAACACAGCCAGTACATGACTAGCAAACACAGCTTAACATGATATAAAATCATAGTACTTTTCATTAAAACATAAAAGTTGCTTAACTGCAGAAAGTATGTGTTTCAGTAGTGACAGTTCCTAATGTTACACACTGATTTTCAAATTTGGGACACCTTTCTGGGATCTACCTGCTCATCATGTGGCCATGATGGGACAGGGATTCAGTCTCACTTCCTGCTCTAAAAGAGGGGCGTGGCTGCACCCATAGACTAAAATTCTTTGTGATTTGGTAGTGACATGAAAATGCGGGACGGCATTTTTGATGAACATTTTTTATTCAAAATTAAATTCGTAATAAATCTAACTTTTTCAATTTTACTTTAAAAGAAATCAAAAAAAGATAATTAGATTAACATTACTGACTGGGATTACTTGGATCATGAAAAGCACAAAACACAACCAACTTCTAAGACTGAACTTTGGAGGTGTGGAAAAATATCCCTGCAGATTTCTTTGAAAACTGAAAGCACGTCTCAAAACAACAGAAGGTGTAATGAAGGCAAAGATTGGACGCATTAAATACTGGACAAAATCGTATTATGTTTAATGATATTATATCTAAACCCTAAAAAATGAATAACTTGTATTTTATGGCTGTTTTGACTACTCAACTAAATGAAAGGGTGGTCTCTTTCTTTTGGGTCAACTAGACCAAATGAGCAAATCAGATAAATGTGATTTAATTGCAATTAACTACACAAAATAATGCAATTAATCTCAGTTAATCACTGTAACTGTTTGACAGCCTGACAACACGCACCTCAGCCTGATAATATATACAGAGTTTTCTTCTCATTTCGGATATGATGAATTTCTGAAAAGAGTAACCGTTGACATAAAATGCAAGATACACTATTATAAGGTGGTATTAATCATACACTGTTAGAAATAAAGTTACTGTGCAGGAACATTTTTTTCATTTATCAAAATACAAACAATGTAAATGTTCCCTCAAAGGTACAACAGTGGTTTTAATGTCCGATTGTGAACCTTAAATAAGTTTTTCCAGGTGAAAAGTTTGTATTTGTACCTTTTCATAACCAAATGTTTTAAAACAAAACAGTAAAATAAAGTCCTGGAGACGAGACGGGGTGTGTGGAGTCAGTACAGCTTAGAACATATCATTTCAGTGGATTATGGTTCAGTTATGTTCCCTGACTGAAGGTACTGAGATGTACCTTTTGAGGGTTCCACCCCAGTGACAGGAGGGGACCCCAGAGACAGATTAGTACTTAATACCTTAATTTCTGAGAGTGTAGCACTGATGTGTGTTAAGCCCACTAGAACAATATGCATTAAGGCATGAAAAAAGGAAACTAAATTGACTAAATTACCCTTTATATATTAGATTTATGTACTTGTAATGCTAAGTGACCTCTTACTCAGCCAATACAACTAATTCTATTTTTGTCAAGATCTATATTTAATTGAAAAGGCACTAAACTGGCTGTTGATGAGCAACATCATACTGATGCTTATTACTGTAAATACAGTAAAAGTATCCTTTCGAGTCATAATTAAATATCAGTTTCCCGGTATCAGAACTTGAAGTACTTTCATTAGTCACTAATTAGACCATATGCATTTACATCTGTAATTGTTGGTTGCATTAAATCTATTTTGTCAATGGGAGAAAATCATGTTTACTACTTATACACTTATCAAAAAGTAGTTGCACCCCGAAGGAATCAACCGACGGGAACGACACTTGGTGGATAGGTTTGACATCATGAGACGTGCGAATGATTCAAGTCCCACAATCAGCTGCCCATGTGATGTAAGCAGGGACGGGCCTTATCGCTGTATCCGACTGACTATATAAGGTTGTCTTGTTGCGCAAGATTTCCATTCTGACTCAGGCTGTTGTGATGGGAGCATAATTTGCAAGCAAAGTTTGCCTTCGAAAGTTTGAAAGGAATTCAAGCAGTTGGAGTAGTTCGAGAGGGGTCGCATTGTAGGACTCCGGGAAGCAGGATGGTCATATCGATGTATTGTGTGCCTTACTGGTCATGTGGATATTACCATAGCATGCTGTTGGTGGCAGTGGATAGAAGAAAACATGCACCAGCAACATGAAGGATCTGGCAGACCTGCACAAACCACGGAGAGGAAAAAAACGATGGATTGTCCGACATGCGCGGAGTGACCCAACAGCCACAAGCTAAGTGAGCTAAGTGAGGTACTTCAGATCTTTGCAAGCGAAGTGTCCCTCAGAGAAGAGTTTGAAAGCAATTGGAGCATTGGAAGAGTTTGAGAGGTGTCGCATCATAGGGCTCCGGTAAGCGGGATGGTCTTTTTTATGTGTTGCGTGCCATACCGGTCGTGCGGATATTACCATAGCACGCTGTTGGCAGCAGTGGATAGAAGAAGGCATACAGCAGCAACATCAAGGATCTGGGAGACCTGCACAAACCACGGAGAGGGAAAACCAACGGATTGTCCAACAGGCGCTGAGTGACTCAAGAGCCACGATTGCAGACAATTAGCGAGCAGTGATGCCCTCCACAAGTCATCCTTTCAGGGTAGCACCATTGGCAGACAGCCGCATGACGCAGAACTATATGGACGCAGACCGCTACAATGACTACCCTAAACACCACGTCAACATCGCCAAAGACTGCAATGGTGTCGGGCCAGACTGTCATGGAGTGACTCAGAAAGGCAGCGGGTCATCTTCAGTGACGAGTCATGCTTTTGTCTTGGTGGAGATGACCAACGAATCTGTTTGAGCCACTGACGACCAACAAATCTGTGAGGAGGCACCGAGGTCAAAACATGGTGAAAATTGGATGCGCTATCAATGCTCCACCCCTACCACAAAGTCTGCAGGAACTGCCTAAGAATATTCAAGCTGCATGGGATGGATTATCACAGGACACCATTAGGATCCTCTACAACTCCATACTGAGACATCTGGAGTGTTGTGTTAGATATGATGAGTTTCTGAAAAGAGTAACGGTTGACATAAAATGCAAGATACACTATTATAAGGTGGTATTAATCATACACTGTTAGAAATAAAGTTACTGTGCAGGAACATTTTTCATTTATCAAAATACAAACAATGTAAATGTTCCCTCAAAGGTACAACAGTGGTTTTAATGTCCGATTGTGTTCCTTAAATAAGTTTTTCCAGGTGAAAAGTTCGTATTTGTATCTTTTCATAACCGAATGTTTTAAAACAGAACAGTAAAAT
>NW_023494810.1:4617829-4697829 GCF_904425465.1 Colossoma macropomum | reverse complement strand
AATCTAATATAAACAAAAACACAGACTTACTTTGCTCTGCTTTAAGCTTTAGCTCAGCTATAACTTTTTTTTTCATATCTCTGACAGGAAACTTTTCCAAAAGTAGAACTTTTCATTCTTTCACCTGCTTTTTGTTTGAATTTTCCAGTTCTACCTTAATTGGTGGAGCAGACTTCAGCTTTGTGACATTTTAGTGTTTAACAGATTTTCACTGCAGACTAAAAGTATTAGGAAATCAGCTGGAGTGATCAGAAATGCAAATAAGTCCATTTGACTCCAAATGATCAATTTTCATCTTAAATCTCTCTCTTTGCCTTTTCGTTAGCTACTAGCTAGGTGAGATTGTTGTCTACACTGCTATGGTGACCGGCAGTCTGCGCTGATCCTCAGGGTTAAAGGGTGAATTAGCAGTTCTACATTAACTGCAGCGTTTAAGACCTTGTATTGTTAAAACTGTGTTGAAATGATCAGCAGAACTTTATTTAACCACAAAGGAGGATTATTTTATTCTTACATAAAAATCTAATTCTGCTGTGGAGCCGCGACAGGGCAGTAAAAGAGTCGCATGTTGCTGACCCCTGCCCTAGACTTTCTGGGAATCCTAGATATGTCACTGATGGTGAACACAAGTCGTGGTTTAATCAGGTTGTCAGTTGTGAGAAATGGAAAACAGTGGCAGCAACTAAAAGAGTCACTGTAAAACTGCTACATACAAGGTACAATTTATAAAACATGGAATGTGTTTAATCTAGACCGACCACAAAATTGCCAACACTTTTCTATAGGGTACTGTTCATAAGGCTACACAATGTTGCATTGACAACTGACATAACCCTGTATAAATGTTTATGAATGCTTATTCCAATAGGCATCATCTGTCATTAAGGCTACTTTAGATAACTTTGATCAAAATTGGCAAATGTTACCTTCATAGTGAATGATGTGTATTGGAATAAGCATTTATAAACATTTCTGTAAGGTTATGTCAGTTGTCATTACAAGCTTATGTCATTACAGGTTATGTATAGCCTTATGACCAGTACTCTACAGCAAAGTTTTACCAAAATATTCATGTGAATCACACTTAACTTTGCACTAGCATTATATTAGAAACACTATAGAGGCACTTTTTGTTCATGTTTTGATATTCATGACCAAAATTATGACTAATAATCAGTTTTCCACTGCATATTATAGACTCTGTATGCTTAGACATGAACTACAGAATGTAGATAAACACGGCACATTTGGTTACTGTGTGCCAAACTAAATCTATTTTATTTCATTGGTCATATTTTTGTCTTATCTGTATCATCTATTCATCAACACTGAAAGCTCTGTGCCTGATGTCCTATTTAGGCCATATAAGTCTGTTTCTCTTGACATGAAATGGCCAGCACACTGCAAACAAATGAGCAGCAGAGTACATTTTCAGCGCAGCCTGACTATTTTACATACTTGTCATCCAAACAAGTCCTTCAGGATTCATTTCATGGACAAATTTGTAACTTGGAGACTTTAGAGAATCCTCTCACTGAAACAGTGTTTTCTCTTTCTTTCTGTTACTGCAGTGGTCATTAGTCTAATTAATGCTGTAATTGCTATTTGCCTGTTTTGAACTCCTGGCATTCTGACATTTTCCACTCTAATAGGAGGAGGAAGACCACACCAGTGATTTATAACTGTTTGTGGATGTTCAATCAAGGTGTACCTAAAATGTTTTTTTTGGGTGGTTAATGCACACTAACAAAATCTGTCTGTCCTTCCTTCCTGCTGTCTACAAAACTACTGACAGCTAAATTGCAGTTGGTTTTTCTTCGATGCTTTATGGAAAGTCATTTTAATGTCAATCTCAAATAAAAGGCACAATAAGTTGCATTTCCAAGAGAGCAAACAATTGATAAATATGTCTCTAGATCAGTGGTTTGTATGACATTTTGAAAATGGGCTAAAGATTACAGAGATGCACCGAAATGAAAATTGTTTGCTGGAACCAGAATTAATACACAGGGGAGCAAGCAGAACCGAAAGCCAAAAGAAAGCATACTTTGGTATATAATCTGCTGTTTTATTGATGATATTGAATAAAAGCATAATTCTGATGCAGCTTCAAAGGCATAATCGCTATGTTGGAAAGACAACTGACAGAAAGGACTTATTTAATTAAACATCTAACTAAATAATATTAAATAATATTAAATAATATATAAATAATAGTAATTATTATTATTAATATATTATTATTAATTGTGGTAAAATGATGAAAGTATAGTGCTTCATGGTCATTTAATGCTAAATTCCAGAGAGACTCCACCATAATTATGGAAAACACCTTATTTTTTAAATATGTAAAGCATATGGATGTAGATTTGGAACTCCCACCTAGCAATCTAAAGTGTCTCCAGCAGATGGCACTATTAGCATGCAAGTCTCTTTAGTGTTCGTCATTACGAGGACCTAACCGATGCACATTGGCAGTAACTTTCAAAACAAGAGGTAAAAAGTTACCAACAGTTACTCAATACTATTTATATGATTTCTTTTAAAGTAGTTGATCAAATCAGGCTAAATTCTGAACAGCATGCAGTGTGAGGGATTCACTGTTGATCTGCTGCTGCTCAAACTGTTTGAACACATCTCTGCTGATCAGCGCAGGTGAAGGAAAGGAGAAAAAACAAAGTGTTTCTAATCACTACTTGTTTTTGACACTTCATTATCGAAATATTTATTTCTTTGCTTTTTCAGTCAACATTTTTGGCCTTTTTTTCTCCTTCAGCCAAAAAGTGACCACTTTTGACTGTTCTAAATGTTTTCAGTGGCTGACATATCAGTGCATCCCTACTAAACACTTTAACCAACATTAATAATATTGTCTTTAATAGTCTGCAAGATAAGTTATGTCTAACATCACATTTCGAATGTTTGTTGAAGTCTGTAATTAGTATTTGGTAGGTGTTTTTAGGTGTAGTTGCTAACAGCATTTGTATAAGCCTTCAGTGCTAATAACAAGATAATAAACATTATATCATGTTGCAAAATAAAATCTCCACTGTACCTGATCTAAAGGCATGTTGTTGTTACACAGTATTAGAATTATTGGCTAAGGCTAACTAACTAGGCTAACTCAGCTGCTGCATTCTAGCTAACACTAATGCTTCAGCCTCTCCTGGACACGTAAAGGAATGGGTTCAATTTTCATTGCAAATCTGTAATTTATTCCTATTAAAAAATTATTTTCTTCTATACAGGTAATTTAATTAAGTGACAAATTAATTAAAACAATGGTCCCACTTTATATTGTCTCTAATAACTGTGTAGTTACACATGAATAACATATGCAACAACAGTGTAACTACTGATGATTTAGTCAGTGTTACAGATGGATTACAGAACTACAGCCTATGCAATTACACATGTGTATCAACTTATTTTGCCTCATGTAATTAAACAAGTGTATGTTCTACACAGCATCTTTCCTGTAGGGTAGTGTTAAAGTTACACTTTAAAATAAGTGGACAGTTACTGTGTAGTTGTTGTGTAGGTACTGTGTAATAATGGAGTTGTAATATAGACATTGCTTTGAGGGTAGTGTAACACGTTTAATTAATGTTACATAAGTTATGTTTTAAGATAAGGGGACACCTTCTGTTAAAGTATGATTATATATGTAATCACATTTATGTTATTACCCTTGTAATTACAAGAGAGAATAAGCTGTTACAACTATCAAGATACACTTGTGTAATTACACAAGGCAAAACTGAAATTGATACACATGTGTAATTACATAGGCTGTAGTTCTGTAATCCCTCTGTAACAGTGACTAAATCATCAGTAGTTACAATGTTGTTGTATGTTATTCACAAGTAACTACACAGTGATTAGAGACACTTAATATAAAGTCGGACCAAAACAATTAGCAAATTCATTTTGACCAGAGCCACCACAAGTGTACATCACGGGTAGTGGATCCAGCAGGATTATATTTTATAGTACACACGAGAACAGAGACAGAGATCTAACGTAAATAACCTGCCATGCCAGCCATCTTGCTCAAATTTTCCCATTCCACCTTAAATGGTGCAGTAGTTACAGTCTGGCATCAAGCATTACAATAATAACTGGTGCACTATTTAAGGTGGAATGGGGAAATTAGAATAGGAAGCCAATTTCAGCCCAGAAAGCTGTGTGTTGTAACGAGACAGAACTAGTCAGACGTGTGTGGATAAAAGGAGCACAAGAAGCTTTACTGGTTAGATTGTAATCCAAAGTCGTCGTCAAATAACAGGCAAAGGTCAGGTCCAAAAAAGACAAGATACAAAAACAGACGAACAAGATCAGGCAGACAAATCCTAAAAGGGAACAGGCGTGAAGGCAAAGTTTAAAAAACACAGAAGCAAAGTCAGAACCAGAACAGAAAAAGGCAGAACACATGGGAATGACCGCTCAGTAGCTCTACAAGAGATACAGTAGGTTGCAAAGACTAAACCTAAGATCAGATGACACAGAGAACAGTTCAGTAAAATTAGTGATCAGGTGAAGCAGATCGTTAATGGGTGGATTGTGGTGATGTCACAGTCATGTGTTTTCACTCAGAAGGTTCTGGGAATTGGGGTCCACCAGAAAGTCGAGGACAGAGGGATGCGTGACAGATGTGTCCATACTTTTGCTTTCATTTCGCTGTTGTTGGAGCAAAACCTCATATCTCCATTTATGATGTTTTTCAGTTTTTGACATCATTTGAAAATACCTGTTGTCTTTCAAATTGTGTGTAAATTTCATGATAAATGGACTAAAAGAAGTGACCCAAAATGACTTGGAAAAAAGTCTGGTTCCATTGACTTACGTGAAAAGTAAAGTAGCTTTTTTCCTTCTCCTGTAAAGTTATCATTTTAGAGATACAAGGTTTTCTTCCGACAACAGCGATTTGTTTTCTTGGTTAGAGGATAAAGTAGCTGTTTATACAGTATTTACTGCCTCAACAGCAGGCAAGTCCTTCAATTCAGTTGCAAAATCGCTCCTCTTTTTAACATAAGGATCCCGTCCAACATATGCGGTGACTTTCTGTTTATACCTTTCTCTCATAACATCGTCTACACTAGCACAATAAGGCCTGGCCTCCATCTTGTCCATTCTGCTTCTCCCTTCCTGCCCTGTATCTGGATTTCGCTCGTCATTGAAATTACATGACTGCAAACAATGTATTTGCATCGCAACGTTGCAAGTGGACACAGTGGACGCAGCCAAATAAAGTTTCATTTCCAAGCACACTGTTAATTAAAAAGTAATCCAAAGACATGATCTGCTGTCATAATTTTACTCTCGAAAATAAACTGTTCAAAAATAAACTAAACCGTAAAATATATGCACAGTACAAATAGGATTACGGCTGCTGGCGCCAGTGGTCGCGGGCACCAAAATGCCCGTGTGCATGTACTTGCAGAACACTGCTCCAAATGATGGATCAGTTTCAGTGAGTGTTCCACATCCTTGGTAGCATTACTTGTCTGACATCCTTGCAGTGCCTCAGCTTGGGTCACTCCGTGGGGGAAAGCCTGGACAGAACTGGGCAGGTAGCACAGAATCCGGCTTCCCTCGGGACCATTTTCACATTCACTTGTTTGCTGCAGGGATGCCGAGGCACGCAGAGCTATTTTTAGACCGAGTAAAGTTTAGGAGAAAACAAGAGTTTGGAACATACACTATGTTCAAAAGTTTGTGGACTGCTGGTCATCCAGGGTTTCTTCTGAAATCAAGGGTATTAAGGAGTTTGTCCCTCTTTTGCTGCAGTACTCTAGACTCTACTCTTCTGGGAAGGCTTTACAGTATTGGAACATTGCTGTGAGGATTGGATTGCATCCATCCACAAGACCATGGGTGAGGTCAGCTACTGAGGTATTGGCTGGAGCTCTCCAGAGAATGCTGTTCTATTGCTCTATAGCCCATTGCTGAAGGGAGGGGGGTGGTTTATATCTCTCTAGCCAAAGCTTTGCATTGGTGACTTTAGGCTAATGTGCAGCTGCTCCAGATCATATTATTCAATTGGCAATGCTTTTATATGGATATTATACCATAATATATCACTGTTGTTGGAAGAAAACCTTGTATCTCTAAAATGGTAACTTTACAGGAGAAGGAAAAAAGCTACTTTACTTTTAATGTAAGTCAATGGAACCAGACTTTTTTCCAAGTCATTTTGGGCCGTTTCTTTTGGTCCATTCATCATGAAATTTACACACAATGTGAAGAATAACAGGCATTTTCAAATGATGTCAAAAACTGAAAAACGACAAAAGTTTTGTTCCGACAGCCGTGGTATGTAACGATATAATAGAGACATGCAGAAAAATAAGCAATCACTGGCCAATGCTACTGACTACTGGGCCTTGCATTCTACCTATTCAACCTAGCTGAAGACTGTTCATGAGCAAATACTGGAAATAATGCAAAGATGGGAGCACAGTAGGAGTGTAAATGGACATATTAAATGACTCATAGGCTTCTCCTCCACTGGGTGTGCAGCACAAAGCGATGCAAGGAAGAACAATCCTTTAAGACAAAAGCATGCAGCACACTGTGGGATGAATGTTCAAGGCATCTGATAACACAGCTGCAATACCTACTCGGGAGCATTTTGTAGTGGTCCATTCCCAAATTGTGTCTGAGCTCTTTCATTTTTAGATGTATGGGGCAACATTTCTGTGGCCCAATCACCTTGCCTGCATAATGAAATGGTTAAGATGTAAACAGTCATCCAGAGTGGTTTGATGTGAAAAACTCCATTCTAGAAACTTGTAGAGTCAGAATTGTTCACAGTGGTGGTGATGGGAACCAGATGTTTGAAGTGTTTAATGGCTCTAAAAGTGTCTTCACAGAAAGTTACTACATGAAATGGTTATGTTTATGGTGCCTCCTGCCTGAGACACTGTTTTACAATAAGATTTTGGCCTAAAATAAATGCATGGTGGGGAGGTACATGCAGGGTGTTGTAAGGCAAATAGAATCTAAAGAAAACATGTTTTTTTTTTTTTTTCAGATTTACCATTATTTTACCATCAGCATTACATATAAACTCATATATAGGTTCACTAGTCAATTTTAACAGTTAATAGTAAAAATATTTTATCTCTGGTTTCTGTTGCCACCACTGTAATGAAATCTGAGTTAAATTTGTCTACAATCAACCATTTCACATCAAACCACTCTGAATGACTTTGTTTTCGATTTAATTTTGAAGAAATGTTGAAAAATTCTTAGGATTCCCTTTTGATTATATTCTCCATATTTAAAGATGTTCAATCTAGTGAATTAGCATTAAAAAGCATGAATGCTAACAGCTGCAGAATGGGGTTTTCTCATATTTTCACCTTCTTGAATATTATCTTTAATAATTCTGTCCAATTGTAACAGCCACAGCAGCTCCAACTACCATCCAACTTTCCCTCAGTCATACTGTCACTGACTGTGTTTACATGCGAAGCTTTTTACCAATCCGATTGAATACATTCTGCTTATAGATGAAGACTGAGATGTTTATATCTAAACTTCAAAATGACACACATACGTAGAGAACCACTTAGTGTAGACGTTACCATGACAACCAGCATTCGGTTCTAAGATTCTGTCATTGGCTGTGATTACATGCAAAGATTTTTTACAATCCAATTCTGATTATATATTCAGACTGAGGTGTTTATATCCTCACTCTACTCAACAATCTGATGGAAAATGTCTGTTTACATGCTCACTACAAGTAATACAGTCAATTACGCAAATACGTAGAGAACCACTTAGTGTAGATGTTACCATGACAACCAGCATCTCGTGAGTCCAGTCAGAGTGAGATGAGCAGCAGTGAGTAGTGCCTGCATTTTTAATTACTTTAAAATGATGTCAGACACAGAAAAACGTCCTTCACATGTCCTTATTAAAGAAGGCCGAGAGGAAGACGTCGTGTTCTGAGACACATAAACTGGACGTCCGTCCCACCGCCGTCTTTTAAAGATCAGAGCATAAACTTCGTCTCCTCTGCAGACCAGTTTCTGCTCCGCCATGTTGAACGTTATAAACTTTCACTATGACACGACGAACATGATCAGAACGGACTTAAACTTTCCGATAGGGAATGTAATCGGATACAGGCATTTACAGGGATATTATTCTTCTATTTAACAGATTATTTACAGGATTACACACCTCGTTCAATCGGATAGACATTGTATTCCGAATGGCCTCAATCAGACTAGACTATTCCAATTGAGGTGTTTACATAGACGTATTCTATTCTGATTGAGCTTTTAGTTGGATTAGTAACAGATAATCAGGCTGCATGTAAACGTGGCTACTGTTGTAAGAAACCTTCTGATCTTTGAAAAGGCAACTTTATAGGAGAAGGAAAAAGTTTTAACCTGTCAAACATACATAGGAATACAGGAATATACTTCATACATCAGTTGCATTTTATCATTACTCTGATTTAACAAAACAAGAATAAGTGCCTATTGATCAGAACTGTGCACTGTATGAGCTCACTTGGAAGAAATCACAGTACATCTGGCAACAAAGGAAGCCTTGTGCATCATTTAAACAGTGATAGAAAACACAGTAGCACACAGAGAGCTCTGATTTTGCAGGCTCATAGGGTTCTTTGTGGCTAATGAGTATATGAATGCACTATAACTCCTCGGCTAGCCGATTTAAACAAGATTTAAACAAGTTAAAAGAGACATTAGCCATGTTTTCATGCAGCCTAATGATCCATTAATTATCCAACTAATAGCTCAGTTAGAATAGAATACGTCCATGTAAACACCTCAGTCAGAATAGACTAGTCCGACTGAGGCCATTCGGAATATAAGCACTGCTCACTGCTGCTCATCTCACTCTGACTGGACTCATGAGATGCTGGTTGTCATGGTAACATCTACACTAAGTGGTTCTCTACGTATTTGCGTAATTGACTGTATTACTTGTAGTGAGCATGTAAACAGACATTTTCCATCAGATTGTTGAGTAGAGTGAGAATATAAACACCTCAGTCTGAACCTATAATCAGAATTGGATTGTAAAAAATCTTTGCATGTAATCACAGCCAATGACAGAATCTTAGAACCGAATTTTGGTGAAAGAGTTTGATGGAGTTAAAAATCTATTCCTGTAACAAGTAATGGAACCTTTTGGATGAATTCTATTGATCATTTAATCCTGAACTGTTCAGATAATGTGAGAGATCAGCTGACGTTTCTGAATGTTTTAAGAAAATAATAAATGAAAGTCAGTAATGAGGTTTTCTTTCTTGTGACCGCAATGAAATTGATCCATTCAAACTCCAAGCGCTTACAGAATGTGGTGGAAAAACTGCAGACAAAAGGAGAAATGTTTGTGAATGAGGGATAAAATATGTTGCTATGACGACACTTCATCAACCGCTATGCTTACCATTCATATGCACATTAGCAAGCTTATTTACATCTTATCTTCCTATATTGTGACCGCGTTAGTTCATGTAGAGGCAGCACAGTCATTAGGGAAATATAGCCTTTATGTGCTGGACATGAGTTTGACCCCCATCTAATTATAATTTTGCCCTTTAAATAGGCACTTAAGCCCAAGTTGCCCCAGGTGTTGTCACTGTAGGTGTCAGTTCTTAACTAAATATGTAAGTAAATAAGGCATTTAAAAGTGCCAATCTCCCTGGTGATGCTCCAGTCAGAATTGTGTAGCATGACCTTCAACAAAATTAAATTAGATTCCATCATTTAGACACGCCGTGTTATGAAATCATGTTCTTATTGAGTAAATATCACCATATCTCTTATTTGATTCATGGCTTTATCTCTGAAAGATTCAGACAAGCAGTCAGACAGGCATGATGCAATCACTGTCTCTTAACCCAGACTTCATAACACATGCACACGCATGGAATAAAACATTTATAAAGCAATACTTGAAGACTTATAAACGGCTTGTTTCAGTAATCGCAAGATGACATAAAATGCTTTATGAAGATAAGATCTTTCACATTCTTGTATTGATATAAGGGCCCTTATACTAAAGTAATGGACATTTTTTCCATTTATGACACTTTCATAAGGCATTATTACCAAGTAATGGAAGTTAATAGGCAGAGTTCTAGTTAAGAATATGTCAGTTCTATACATTTGTCAGTTCTACATATTTCTATTAAAGCATTTCTACTGAGGAGACCTGAGTGGCTGCATATATATATGTATGTATGTGTGTGTGTGTGTGTGTGTGTGTGTGTGTGTGTGTGTGTGTGTATATATATATATATATATATATATATATATATATATACACAAACTCAATGCTTTTACTTTTGATGTGTAAGTACCTTAAAATTATTTAACTTCGCAAATAACCCTTTACAAATATTACAATTGTTGATTTATAAACATGTTATTCAATATTTATGCATGAACTATGAAGTTATGAATGTTGAAAAGCTATTGTTGTGTAAACAGACCTCTGTTGTGTAAAAAATTAATGTTGTAAAAGCTGTAGTGCTGTAATTACATGTAATTACATTTGAATAGGTTACTAATATGACAGTAATAACATGCATGTGTTGAGAAATTTACTACTAATTTATTTTTAATGTAAGTCAATAGAGCCAGGCTTTTTTTCAAGTGATTATGGGCCATTTCAGACACTGTAAAGGGCAAAAGGTATGTCATAACTGAAAAGGTTTATATATATATATATATATACACACATACACAGTGATACAATTATGATGGATACAAATAATATTAATAAAATAAATATGTAAATATGTATCTAAACCCCTTTTGGCAGCCTAGTATTGCTTTTACCTGGTTTGGCTAATCAGTGCTTCATTGTTAAATCAGATGTGATGAAATAATAAACTCATGTGATGGATGGAGGCGTCCAGGAGAAATCTGAAACCAAACTTTCTTCTTCAAACTAGCTCAAGTTTTCATGTTTTAAGTTTTACTACTTCATTGCCATTTCAGTCGGTACTTAGACTAAGAGGAATTTCTTTTGGTGCTGCTCAAACTCACAAACAACGTACACGCATACACAACTCTCATACATACTCTCAATAAAATAACTGATAGCAGAAGGTCAGGTACTATTACTAAACTGAGACGTTCTGAACAAGATGCTTTGAAACCTTTAGCCAGAATGGAGCTTTTTAAAAAGGCACCGTGCTGGGCGTGAACTGTCTGCACAGACTTTTAATGCTTTCTTTTCCATCCTTTTGGCATATATAGAAGCAACAGATGGAACTTAGCAACCAATTTTTTTTAAAGGCAGTACGCACCACTTTCTGTAGCTGCTCTCTCTTATATGCTGTTGTACTACCAGACACATATGGAGAAGGTCAACAAACTTTCCACAAAAGCTCTATAAAAATGTATCATACAGCCCCCAGTCACAGCAAAATTCTGTCTTATAAAGAGAAGCCTTTGATGAGCTTTCCCCAACAAGACTGCAGTGTTGCTCTCTCACTTGATGAGAGATGAGCTGATGGTACCTAAAGGTACCAGGAACCTAAAAGCAACCCTCTCCACCTCCTCACCATTGAGGATCAGCGGTGGTAGGTCCCCCCGTTGTCTCCCAAAGTCAAACACTAACTTTTTTGTCACTAAATATAAACTACTCTTTTAGAAATTTGTGTTTCTTTATCATGTATTTACATCCATCGTAAAGACTGTGGTGATTTTTCTAAACAAAAACACACTTGTTGCCAAGATAAATGGTTTAAAACACAGTGGAAGTCTGGTTTCATCAGAAGTAAATTATGTTTTTCCTTGTCCTGTAAAGTTATTTTTTTACTAGGTTTTACTCCGACAACAGTGACACACACACACACACACACACACACACATACACACATACACATGTAGGCCGCATGGTGAGAATCACAACAAGAATGGTCTGGGTTCGATTCCTGGCCGGGTGACCAGAGTCCTTTCTGTGTGGAGTTTGCCTGTTCTCCCCGTGTCTGCGTGGGTTTCCTCCGGGTTCTCTGGTTTCCTCCCACAGTCCAAAAACATGCAGTCAGGCCAATTGGACATGCTAAAATTGTCCTGTGTGTGAATGTGTGTGTATGTCTGTCTGTCTGCCCTGTGATGGACTGGCGACCTGTCCAGGGTGTATCCTGCCTTGCGCCCAATGAGGGCTGGGATAGGCTCCAGCGCCCACCACAACCCAGAAGGATAAGCGGTTTAGATGATGAATGTGTGTGTGTGTGTATGTGTGTGTATATATATATATATATATATATATATATATATATATATATATATATATATATATATATATATGTATGTATGTGTATGTGTGTGTGTGTGTGTGTGTGTGTCTGTACACATACCTCTGTTCTTATGTTGAGATTGCCTGTCCTGTATTGTGTCTCATTAAAAATGTATGATGAAACACTCCTTATAACTTTAATGGAAACCGGCGGGGCTGAACTGCTGAAGGCTGAAATGGCTCATGAAATGTAAATTCACTGTTTTTTGTGACATCACAGAAACAATTCATTCAAAATGGGATTGTTTTGCATTTTTATTTCTATGAACAGTTCAGTGAATGATTTTGAAACATCCAACTCATGTTATGGACCCTTTGGAACTCTCTCACAGTTGGGGACCTGTATGCACAGCAGCAATCAATTAATGAAACACGTATTTCATTCAGCTTCACTTCGGCTTTCATACTTCAGTGCCAGGCCTGTGCACTCGACTGAAGCTTTTTCGTGTGGAAAAATGCGAGTCTGCCTTCTACTCCTGTTCTTGTGACATAAGACGAAATCGTTATAGCAGCACCTGTAGCATCACTGCTATCTTTAGTTTAATGTATGAACAGTATGAATTGTAATACAGCATTATGCGCGGATCAGTCATGAGCCGATCCTCCAGTACAATAGCGGCCTTCTCAGATGAATGAAGACGAGCTTCTTTGACAGCCAATTTGCAGCGGATATGTTTTAATACATAGAAATGGCTTTAGTGTTCGGCTGGCATTCAGCGTGACTGCTGGAGGGAATCGACTCAGTTGGCTTTTGGTTTATGATGGTACTTAGTAGACATGTGTCCAGAACAATAGCACTGTAAAGAAATCACCTGAGAGCAGAGTGTGTGCGAGCGTATGGGAGTGTGTGTTACCAGCATGCTCTTTGCTATTTATGTTCCGATCGCACATGCCTGGCTGCACATGCGCATGCATCTCAAAGCTGCACACCGCCTGTGTTCTGACACCATGACACCATGTAGTGCAATATGTTATTACAGGCCACGATAAAAAAGAGTCAGAGGATAAACAACACAAGAGAAGCGGCGGAAACAATCCCACTGATGTCTGACATTACAGGTTGGGCGAAAAGCTTTGTTCCAGACGGTGTTGACTTGCTATCTGATTTTGCGCTGGATTAAAACAGGAGCTCTTTTCTTAAGGTATTCTCGCCTTCTTACCTACACTGTTACAAGTAAACATTCCTAAATGGTTCTTGCATTGGACATAAAGTGCTGGGCTAAAGTCAGAGTCCATCCAAAGAGCCTTTAAGTACAAGTTATTTATTTTTCCACTTGCATACCAGGAGTTCAAAAAGTGATTTTAAAAAAATGGGACTTATAACAACCATGCAAGACCTGGTAGATCCACCAAAACTGTCTCCATCAGATAAACAGCACTTAAAGCTTTCATCTTTGAGAGTAACTCGAGCTCCACTCTCGCTTCAGATCTGAAAAAATACCAGGTGTTTCTGTCCATCCTTCCACTGTCAGAAGACAACTCAGTGCTCTGGGTCTGAAAGAACAGGTAGCTCTCAAAAAGCTGTTACTAAGAAAAGGATAGAGACAAAACAACAAGAACAAATCAAACAAAGAAGCTTCTGGTGTTCTCAGAACAATAGACTGACCACCCCAGTGTCCAGACCTCAACATCACTGAGTGTGTTTGGAATCACTTGGATCATGTGAACCAGAAAATGCAACCAACTTCTAAGCCTGAACTTTGGAAGTGTGGAAAAATATCCCTGCCAATTTCTTGGAAAACTTTCTTAGAAAGCAAGCCTTCTGAAAAGAATGGAAGCTGTAATAAAGTCAGAGTGGACAAAAAAATTGATGCTATATTTAGTTGTTGAGGCTTTGGGGTACTTTTCTTTTAAAATGTATTGTAGCGACCGGTGACATGAGCAGTCACGCCTGGAGGCTCATGGTTGGTGCACACCCTCCTAAAAAGGGACTCAGTGTTGTGGTTAAAGTTGCCGTTTGTTAGTTTAAAGATAAATGTATGTGATTATTGTTTTATTCTGTGTCAGGGGTTGTGGGTGTTTTGTGTTGGACGTTGGTCACTGTAAGGATGAAGCCTGTGGCTGGTGATGACCTCCCTCATGTGTTCAGTGCTTTGTATGTGCCTTTCTGCTCTGGTGTTTAATAAAGAGCACTTCTCACGGTGGAAGTCATGGCCTCCCCTGTGTCTTACTCCACACTGACGCTACAGTGTGCTTTGAAAAATGAATAATAACAGTAATAATAACAGGACCGTACCTTAAGCGGAGGTTCTTTACATTTCACACTCATACTTTTCATATTCAGAAATGTTTCTTTGAAGAACCATCTATTGAAAAGCTTCTTAGCGAACCAAAGTGATTTGTCTATGGCATTGCTCAAAACAAGCCTTTCTGTCACCTTTATTACTAAGAGTTTGAAGGTTTTTTGCAATACATTCAGAAACTTTGGCTTTGTCGCTTCAAAGAGCCCATGTTGTCTAATATATACACTTTTATTTTGTTGTTGTTTTTTTTTTTTTTTATGTACAAAAATTAGTGGTGGGTGTAGTGCAGTGCCCTCCATTCTGCAGACTGGAGTTCAATTCCCCCATCTGGGCATACGCTATACAAATAAGAGTCCCTGGGCAAGACTCCTAACACTACCTTCAATGATGAAATTGTAAGTTGTTCTAGATAAGGGCGTCTGCCAAATGCCATCAGTATAAAAAAGTCTTAATTCATTTTTACCCGACCATTTTCCAACCTCTCTGTATCCCTCAGTATTAGACATGCTGTTTTTGTTACTGTGCCGTTAAGACTGATTTATGCGAATGACTTCTGTTCCGATTGGCTGCCTCATATTGCACCTCATTTAAAAAGCAGTATTGGCTGAAACACTCTTTGTGACTTCAGCATGACTAAATGTGTCTAACCTGCTGTAGACTGAATATGCAGACATATACAGATGCACTGTTTTTTGTGATGTCATAAAATGGTAAATTCAAAACAAACTGTTTTTGCAGCCTCGTTTTTATATATGGACTGTACAGGCTGGATGTAAATGGTACATTTTGAAACAAACATCTTTTTTTCAGTATTGTGTCCACATTTTGCCTTTATTACAGCTTCTATTCTTTTCAAGCTTTTAAAAGAAATCTGCAGGATATTTTTCCACACCTCCAAAGTTCAGTCTTAGAAGTTGGTTGCATTTTCTGCTTTTTACATTCCAAATAACCCCAAACACATTCAGCAATGTTGAAGTCTGGACTCTGGGCTGGTCAGTCCATTGTTCTGGGAACACCAGCAGCTTTTTTGCCTCTCATTTTTTGTCTATTCCTTTTCTCAGTAAGGGCTTCTTGACAGCTACACATTCTTTCAGAACAGGTCTAACAGGTCTTGCATGCTTTCTTTGCATCTTTTTAATACATTTCTGAACTTCACTTTTGGTAACTCATGTTTTTTGTTCACTTATTTTAATTTAACCTTCCCCTTTCCTATGCATGTGGATTATCTTATATCTAATCTCCTCAAAATAGCTCCCGAGAAGTGAATAACTTGTACTTAATGGCCATTTTGATTGGAAATGAAATAAATGAAGGGTGGTCTCTGACTGTGCCCAGTACCTGCATATTCCTATTCAAGAGGCTCAACTTTTTTCTTGCTTAAAATGATTCAAAGGCATAAATAGCCACTTGTTTTAATTTGCATTAAAGGGTTAAGACACACCGGCCATTGTCTGGGATTAACACAGCCTTAGGTACACTGGCTGGCAAGACACTTCAAACCTCTTGTTGATTTCTTTTCTAATAAACCTGTAGAGTTTTTGCAGTTTCTCCAACAAATCCGAGCAACCGCTTTAAAGCGCTTGCTGTATGGAGGATGATGATGATGCAACTGCACGAAACACACATCATGAACTTTTCCCCTCAGAATTCATGCTTTTTTCCCTCTTCCCTTCTCCTCTCCTCACTCTAATCGTTATTAATTTTTTGCTCGGAGAGCACGCACGGTGGGTTCGGCATGATAAATACGTTCGTCACCTTTCAAAGTAATGAGTTTGCATGCGAGATGTTAATATGGTAGGGGAAGTGTTGGTGTTGGTATCCTGCTGTAGGTTTTTTTTTTTTTCCACCCTCACTCCGTCACTTAATTACGTTAAGGCTATGATTTATGTGCAAATCAGGAGGCCTAAAATACATTATTTCCTCCTAAAAAAAAAACTAAAAGAGATCCATCACTGTGGATCAGAAAGAGTTTGGGGATCGCTGTGTCATTGTTCTCCGTACCAAAGTCTCACATTTATGCAGAAGATCTGAATGAGATTGTGAAACGAGCACCATCTCTGGTGCCAGCCTTGACCTTGTAGTGATAGTTTGGCAAAAAATGTATCTTAAACTTATCTCAAATATAATCCGTCAGCCAAGACACGTTTGGTGTCTGAAGTTTGCTTCTTTAGTTTTACACTGGAGCTAAGAGGCTAACACTGGTGGGGGTGGGGGGCCTTTTTTGCTTGCTGCTTTCAGTTTACGTCATATGGCAGCATCAGCGCTAACTTTAAAAAATGCAGTAAGGTTGGTTTAACGACATGCAAGACTGTGAGATACACAATATGGACAAAAGTATTCGGACACCTACACGTTACACATACAGGAGCTCTTATGAATCGCTTTCTAAATCCATTAATATGGAGTTGGTCCCCCTTTGCAGCTCTAACAGCTTCCACTCCTCTGGGAAGCTTTCTAAAAGATTTTGGAGTGTCTGTGGGAATCTTTGCTCATTCATCCGGAAGAGCATTTGTGAGGTCAGACACTGACCTCCTGAAATGTCCACATTGCAGAAGCAGTGTAGTATGATACTAATATTATGAGGGGCTGTTTCGCTGTTGTTGGAAGAAAACCTGGTATCTCCAAAATGGTAACTTTATAGGAGAAGAATAAAACCTACTTTACTTTTAATGTAAGTCAATGGAACCAGAGTTTTTTCCAAGTCATTTTGGGCCGTTTCTTTTGGTCAATTCATCATGAAATTTACACACAATGTAAAGAACAACAGGTGTTTTTAAATTATATCAAAAACTGAGAAACAACAAAAATGGAGATATGAGATTTTCTTCTGACAGTGGTGGTTTGTCAAAAACTAAAGAAGCTTCATAGTATTTTAAGTTAGTGTTATACCCAAGTTTGACCAAACTTTCCTGGGAAGGTACTTAAATTCCTACTTAAGTCAGCCACAAACACACTTTACTTGTAAAAAAAAAAAAATTACAGTAATTTACTGGCAGCAGTTTACGGTTCATTTACACTGTTTATCTTATATTGTAAAATTACAGTACTTTTCTGTATTTCTGAATACAGCTGATTTGTTGTATTTGTACAGTTTTTACCTGCAGTCTTGTGTTTCTAATGTAAAGCTTGTTTGTGCTCTAATACGAACCCAGTGAACTGTGAGAGGACCTGTAGTGCAACATGTAAAGATATGAGCAAACAGGGTAAATCATCATCATCATCATCATAATCATCCATCATTATACAACAGCATAGAACTGTTTATCAATCACTCCATGAACCGAATATCACACCATGGCAGTTACTGCTCTTACACCAGGCATTAAGACAACACAGTGTACAAAACAAAGAGGTGGTTTTAATGAAGTGGTGGTCGCTGTACATAGAGATGATATATAAAAATGGAAAGTGCAGACAAAGTTCAGGCCTTAAGACACAACTACAATTGGGTTAATAGGGACATTATGCAAATTTGATTATTTTTCTTCTATCATCTTAATCACTGGAACAATTTCATATGACCTTATACGTCAGATCACATTCCTTTCTTCTGATACAGAGTGATACAAATTAAAGAACAAATTGGCATTGATCCTCCTACGGCTGTCTGTAGGACACCCATGTTGTGGCGAATATCCTCTCCTATAAATGTATGTAGCTGTCTTAATCTTGAAATTATAGCAATTTTCACATATAAATAATTGAGATTAACAATTTATTTATTTATAATTATTTATTTATTTATAATTATTTAATTATTTGAATTTATTTATTTATTCTTAGGTCATTGTATGCAACTACTAAAGTACAAAGTTAAAGTAATGCCATTTTATTTAACCCTTTTGGTGCCATGTAAAGGCTGAAGCAGAGAGCTAATAGCAGGTTTTACAGTGATCTGGCTGTGTGTTTGTGCTGTATTACTGGGTTGTGGGATGTTAGAACTGGTTCCTCTCACTCTGGTTAGTGATGGCAGGTTCCTCTGAGTGTTCTAGTGTATGAATCACATCACTATTGTTAACCCTTTGTTTATAATATGAAGGCTAAAAGCAGAGATGTAATATAACAGTAGTGAGTGGAGTTTGGGTCATTTTTGGAGCTGGATTTCTGGCTGATGGACGGTCACAGGTGGATGAAATCACTCTGGATGGTGAAGCAGAGTCGGTTGAGTGATCTGATGTGTGAATAATGTTGCTAATTTAACCCGTTGTTGGAATATGAAGACCAAAAAAACAGAGCAATAATATCAGGATTTTGTTTGATGTTCCGAGCCAAATTACTCACTGATGCTGTCACAGCTCAATGGTGTCATGCTAGCTAGTTTGGGCTGGGCCTACTGAATGGTGTGATAGAGTATCATGTCTGTAGCTTAAACCGTTCTGAAGTAATGATGACTAGAAGTTACCTACAGATTGCAGACTTCAGGTTATAACTGTTATTGTACCCACTTGAATTAAGTAAATTCAAAGCAACACTTTTTTCAGTACAGTGTCCCAGAGTCCAGACCTCAACATCACCGAATGCCTTTGGAATTGCTTGGATCACGAAAAGTGAGAAAATGCAACCAACTTCTAAGACTGAACTGTGAAGGCAAGAAAAAATATCCTTGCAGATTTCTTTGAAAAACTGAAAGCTGATCTCCTGATAAGAATGAAAGTGTTTACCTTTACAGTTGAAATCATATTTAGTTGTTTAGTCTTCTGTGCAATTTTCTCTTAAATGTTTTCTGTATTGTCCCTGAAAAACTTGCACTTAATCCCCACTGACTTTATTTCCCACTGACAGCATTTCCATATATATCTCCCCATTTAAGTACACAGATACTAAGTTTGGATATCAGCATGTTTGAATAACCATGTCCATCCATACTGTTTATATGGTCACACAAGTGCACTTGTAGCGTGAGTGCAGAGTGGATCTCCTGCTAAACGCTCCATCATCCCGAGCCGAGGAGGCGTCCCGGCCTGCTGCGCCGGCCCCTCTGGCTGTGGCTGTCCATTCTGACAGCACGGGCGCTGCCACATAGCTCAACACTGGCATCCTTTTACGCCTGCTGTGGGCAACTCCATTACAGACTGTGCAGGAATGTCATTTATCTCTCTCTCTCGCTCTTTCTTTCTCTCTCTCTCTCTCTCCAATCTCCTCCTCAGCGGAAAAAGCATGAAGAATCCCCCTCTCTCCCCCCTGTCACGCCTCAGTCCCCATCCTCTTCCCATTTCCAGCCTGGTAGTCGAGCACAGAGACAACAACCAGTGTGATTTGCCACACACTTCAGCTACATGAATGCTGAACACGAAAACATAATGAAACTGCCTGACGTTGTCTTCCAGCAAGTTTGTGCTGTGTTTTGATCAGAGCGCCTTAGACGCTACTTAAGATAGGAATCAATGAATCACTGCATCCGCAATATGAGGTAAAACATAGACAAAATCTTTTGGTCCATTATTATATTTCTTTTCTTTCTCACAGACTTTATATATACACTTTTAGTATGAAGGTACTAAACTGTCACTGGTGTAACCCTCACATCACTGGACTGGTACCATCAAGGACCCCTCCCCCCAAACCTATCATATTATTTAATATGCAAGAAAGAAAAAATAATTCTTATTTTATTCAGTTTCACCACAACAACATGTATTAAATGAAATGATGGTAAAAACAATAAAACAATAACTACAGAGTCTTTAAACAACTACACTGTCTATATGAATCTAATTAATGCATTCATTATTTACTAGTTACTAGATTAGTTAATAGTATATACAATGAAATAAAAACAAATCATAAATTACAGTGTTTGTTTTAACATGTTATAATGCATTCGTAAGACATTATAAACATAGCTATAAATATTTATAAAAATGCATTATACATTATAGCCATGTTTATTATGCATTATGAATTGTTAACATAATGCATTATAAGTACTGATCATAACAAATTATAAGAGCTCATAAGTCGTATTTGTCCGCTCTAAGTAAAGTGAAGCGTACTGTACTAAAGCCTCCTCCAGTGTTCAGAGTGAGGCTTCAAGTTGAAGTATTTACTGAAGAATTTACTGAAACACTAAAACATACATAATAAAGTACATTACAGGCTTCAAATGTCAGAGTTTAAACTAGAGCTGCCATCAGTGTTTTACCCAATGTGGGAAAGTCAATGTTCACCACCGTTAGCTTGGTATTTGTCTTTACTTTACGCTCTCCAAGCTGGGACTGACTTCTTTGGCACTGACATTATAACATTTTATTAACCCTATTTATAATGCATTATATTAACCATTCATAATGTATAATAAACATGGCTATAAAGTGTAATTGAGTGTAATTCTTTTTTAGAAATATTTATAACCATGTTTATAATGCCTTATGAATACATTATAACATGTTATAAATGTGTTTATAGATGCTTACAAAGGTGACATTCATAGAAAGTGTTACCAAAAATGTTTTTGAGGGTGGGGCTTTTGTAAAGCAAGGAATGGCCCTACATAGATGGGACAAAAGCTAATAGTTAGACAAGCTTTAAAGGAATTTTTGCAAAAATCCAGTTCAACATAATATGAAACTATAGCACACCATTCAGCTTGTGTCAAAAAATGTTATTTATTCACATGAAACTCCTAAAATGTTTGTTCAGAGCTGCTGGATAAAGTTAACTTTCCAGGTATTTTCCAGAAAAGGTGTTTTGAGTTGGAGGTGCTAAAACTTTAAGTAACATATTATCGCTCAACAAAATTAAAATGGTGCTCCTTGGCCAGAGATTCAACATCTAGAGAAAAAAGTGAAAATTCATGGCACTCTTCGTTAAATATAAGCCTTTATTATAACGTGGCTCTGGACCAAAAAACACCTCTCAACGTGTCTCAGCTTGTGCCTCCATCAGGGAGAGTCACAGTACAAACTCTACATGGGTGCTTTAAATACCCTCAGCAGATTAGTCACATGACTTTGGATGTCAAAGTGATTTACAAAGATTAAAGGTACATACAACAATACAAAAAACAAAACATAAAAAATCTCATCATAAGCCTATAGAAGTGGCTTAAACGCTTTTAATTTATAAATCCTAAAAGTTTCCTTATGGTTAAGTTGCTGTTCTCTGTTTTCTTTCCTACATGTATCTGGATTATGATCAAATATTTTTTGCATTGTTGTATGTAACTGATCTTTGTGAATCACTTGGACATCCAAAGTCACGTGACATGTGACTGTCCAGAGCCAAGGAGGTCAAAATGTCCCCAAGTTATAATAGAGGTTTTTATAAACAGATATTTTTTCTCTGAGTAATTTTGGTCTTTTATTAGTGGCTCATTCATTATGCAGTTTCAACCCAATGTTAAGGGCAGCTGGTGTTATGTTATGTTAACCCTCTATTGCATCAATTATTACTTAAACATGATAAAAATATTTTAATTTGTTTTTGTTATTTAAAATGAGTTAAATAATGGAAAATATTTGAAAAAAAAATATATATATATATAATCATACCACAGCACTATAAAATCTAAAAAAAAAAGCACCATAAAATCAAATTTTTTTCTAAAAACATACGTTTATTGAAAACAAGACCAAACAAATCCAACTTACACTTAGTGAAATGTATGACTGAGTGTTTGCAAATATTCAAAAATTAATACAATTTCAATATGTATTTTGGAATGTATGGTGATGAAAACATAGATTTTATATTACTGCTTTTAGTAAAACAGATCAATTAATTGTTGCCATATGCCAACACCAGACAATAGAGGGTTAAATTATGTGGAAAAAAAATAGAAATACAAGGTTTTGTCCTAGGAGTGACAATAAACGTGACGCCTATGGTGACGTCGTGTAAAGTTTGGCCCATTTTTTTTAATTTAAATTATTAGTGTAATTTTAAAACCAGACTGTGTTCTAACAGGATATAATGTGTGCACATATAGCTGGAAGCAATTCAGCAATTCAGGTCACTGCAATGAATATAAAGCATAAACGTAAACAATGTGTGGCCACTTTAGATTTTAAAAATATATAATTAAAACAAAACAGCATGTTCTTTTTCAGTAGTTGCAGTTTTTAGCAGCTGCATATGAGCATTAATTTGAATGCATGCTGGAAAAAACCTACATATGATCTATCCTAATAGTGTGGCCTTTCACATATAAACAAAATAAATATCATTTGAAATTAATAACTCATCCTAAATGTAGGTACTTCAACAAAAAATTCATAATGATGCTCTCGTTTTGTCTTGTGTTATGAATCCAGTGCACCTCCTTCCTTTACAACAGTGCACTTTCACTCATCTAATTTATTTTGGTTCTTTTTTATTTAATATATATATATATATATATATATATATAATATAATCATGTTTAGATATAATGTATTATTTACTTTATTTATTTATCTCTTTTATTTTTTCATTTTTTTCAGTTGAATAATATTTAAAGTTCGATAAGTTCAGTTCAGTAAATGCATGATGTTTCAAAGTCAGTGAGTAATCATGTTAATAATCATGGTCTCAATATTGACCAAAATAATTATGATTATGATTTTAATTGAGCAGCTCTAGCTTGAAGCTACACGGCCAAGTGGTCTGCAAAGAAAGACTTTCCAGTATGATTTCTTTAAACCCGGAGAGAATCTCTCCCAAAAGCAGAGAAGAACTAAGAAAAAAAGCCTTTATTCCTTTAACCGTTGGGGAGCTGTGTAGGTTACTTCAATAATAACTAAAGTCAACCATAGTTCAGGCATCAGCGGGAAGTCAGTCTATGTGCTAATCAGAGCGAGGCCTGGCGGGAGAATCCTGGCCGGGAGCCCCAGGAGATGGGCCTTCACTTCAGGCCGAGCCCCTCTGAAGCCCATCCTGCTTCCTCACACGCTGCAAGATGCCCGAATCGATTCTGAACCCAGATTCCACCTAACAAGAGGCTTCACACAACACGGCTCGGCACGGGAAGCGAAAAAGAAAGAAGACAACCGGGGACAAGGAAACATGGAGCGCTGGAACAGTGGACCTTAGGTCAGCGAGGCTAGCAACAGCGGTGAGGCTTATGTAGGCCGAAAAGGAGTCAGCTTAAACCTTAGAGTAACAGCAGTTTCTGAGAGCTGGACTGTTAATTTAAGGGTCATATTACACAATTTTCTTTTTCATTTATTTATTTATTTATTTATTTATTTATTTATGTTCCCCCTGAGGTCTGCTTATGACATTTGAGGGGTTTATGCACCAAAAAGAATCAAAATTCATTTTTAAATGACTATATTGTTCAGAATTTGATGGGCTGATAAGGTTAAGACGGCTATTTGTAAATGATGTTGATTCTGATTGGCTGCCTTGTGTTGCACATTGTTGAAAAAGTAGTCTGCAACAGTCTTTATAACTTCATGTGAGTGGGTGGGGCTAAAGTGCTACAGGCTGAAGAGACGTTTAAACAACCCTGGTGGGCAAATCGCTCTAAGTGAACACGTCCTCTGCAGAGAATACAATTACATATAGTATTTTTTCTACTAATTGAAATTTATTTCAATTTATTTTAATGTATTTGAAAAAAACTATGTTTTTTAAAAAGGAAATAAACAGTAATTGTGCTTTAAATCTGCAGGAGTGTGTTCTGTAGAGGGCGTTACCTTATTTTCACTTAGAAAATCAAGAAAACATAATTTGACTGGGTGCCCACACTTTTGAATACATATATGTGTAGATGCATTTGTTTTTGCAACATCGCAAAAACAATGAATATGAAATGGGCTGTTTTTGCAGCTTAATTTCCTTATTTGATGTGTATGGACTGTATGGAGTGAATGATACAAAATGTACATAGATCATCAAATTCTCAACAAATACCTACATACATACATACATACACATACATCTGTTTCTCTGCATACTTTGTTAGCCCCCTTTTACCCTGTTCTTCAGTGGTCAGGACCCCCATGGACCCTCACAGAGCAGGTACTATTTGGGTGGTGGATCATTCTCAGCACTGCAGTAACACTGATGTGGTGGTGGTGTGTTAGTGTGTGTTGTGCTGGTCTGAGTGGATCAGACACAGAAGTGCTGCTGGAGTTTTTAAACACTGTGTCCACTCACTGTCCACTCTATTAGACACTCCTACCTTGTCTGTCCACCTTGTAGATGTAAAGTCAGAGACGACAGCTCATCTGCTGCTGCACAGTTTGTGCTGGTCATCCTCTAGTCCTTCATCAGTGGTCACAGGACGCTGCCCACAGGACACTGTTGGCTGGATATTTTTGGTTGGTGGACTATTCTCAGTCCAGCAGTGACACTGAGGTGTTTAAAAACTCCAGCAGCACTGCTGTGTCTGATCCACTCAGACCAGCACAACACACACTAACACAACACCACCTCATCAGTGTTACTGCAGTGCTGAGAATGATCTACCACCCAAACAGTACCTGCTCTGTGAGGGTCCATGGGGGTCCAGACCACTGAAGAACAGGGTAAAAGGGTGCTAACAAAGTATGCAGAGAAACAGATGGACTACAGTCTGTAACTGTAGAACTACAAAGTGCTCCTATATAGTAAGTGGAGCTAAAATGGACAATGAGCGTAGAAACAAGGAGGTGGTCGTAATGTTATGCCTGATCGGTGTATGTATATAAGGCTTGGAAAATTCAGTCGTCTATGACCCTTTAAACAATCCCTACATCAGTCCACCAGCATAATCTATTAATAAAAAAGTGATTTAAAAATGCCTTGTGAGTAATTATGAGCTAAAGCCACCAAACAAACAAACAACCATAGGCAAAATGCCAGTATCTTCTGCTCTTAATATAACGGTCAGAGAAAGTGACCGTGTGTGGAAAAAAAACCCTCCACTAAGCCACCACCATGGGAGTCCTGTAATCTATTAATCAAAAAGTCATTTAAAAATGTTTCATCAGTAATTAGAAGGTAAAGTCACAAAACAAACAAATAAACAAAGGCAACATGCCACTACATTCAGCTCTTAATATATATACACATCATTCTCATAAACAGCTTCATTACTGCTGCTATGCTTTTGAGTGATATGCACTCAGTACAAATATGAGTGGATTCCAAAGCAGTTTTGTTTGAGTATTTTCTGATATGTTTATGATTGTTTCAGTCAATAATAGGTATTTTTGTGCTTCTTTTACCATTAAAATATTACAATTTATTATTTACTGCATACACATTCTGTGAAAATAGGATTATTCCAGGTGCTCAGACTGTAATTAATCCAGGTTTAAAATCTCAAACTGTGATTAGGTCAGGTTTAGATACTTAGACTGTGATTATTCCAGATTTAGGTACTCAGACTCTGATTATTCCACGTTTAGATACTTAGGCTATGATTAATCTACATTTACACAGTCAGACTGTCATTAATCCAAGTTTATAAACCCAGGTTGTGATTAACCCAGATTTAGTTACTCAGACTGTAATTAATCCAAGTTTAAAACCTCAGACTGTGATTAATCCAGGTTTAGATACTCAGGTTGTGATTAATTCAGGTTTAGATACTCAGGTTGTGATTAATTCAGATGCAGATACCCAGACTGTAATTAATTCAGGTTTATATACTCAGACTGTGATTAATCCAGATTTAGATATTCAGACTGTGATTAATCCAGATTTACATACTCAGACTGTGATTAATCCAGATTTAGATACTCAGACAGTGATTAATCCAGATTTAGATACTCAGACTGTGATTAATCCAGATTTAGATATCACAAACTGTGATTAATCCAGGTTTAGATACTCAGACTGTGATTAATCCAGGTTTAGATACTCAGACTGTGATTAATCCAGATTTAGATATCACAGACTGTGATTCATCCAGATTTAGATACTCAGACAGTGATTAATCCAGATTTAGATACTCAGACTGTGATTAATCCAGATTTAGATATCACAGACTGTGATTAATCCAGATGTAGATACCACAGACTGTGATTCATCCAGATTTAGTTACTCAGACTGTGATTAATCCAGATTTAGATATCACAGACTGTGATTAATCCAGATTTAGATATCACAGACTGTGATTAATCCAGGTATATATACTCAGACTGTGATTAATCCAGATTTAGATACTCAGACTGTGATTAATCCAGATTTGGATATCACAAACTGTGATTAATCAATGAATTAAGCAAGAAATAATGCATCATGAGACAGAGCCCTGGATCCAGCATGCCGAGAAACCAATCGGCAATACACAATTTAAGCCAATTAAGCCAAAAACCTAAGACAATTATAAGTTTATATTATTTAGACCACTTGTGGTAGCCCCCAGAAATATCCTGCTTAAGGCCCCTGTTAGGCTAGAGCCGGCCCTTCTGCTGTAAACACAAAGACTACACAATCGTTTAAATGCTCAAGTCTGCCTGCAAAAAACAAGTGGCTAATGGTGTCTCCCATAAATAGTGTGTGTGTACTGACAGCATCATTAGAGTCACACTGTGTTCCCGCCGCGCTGCCTCTTCATCCTTATCCATTCGCGTTGGCAGCTGGGCTCCGCCTGCCTCTTCAATGACATTAGCTAATCCTCACTTGCCAAGTTAGCTAGCAGATAACAATCAATAGCAACTTCAGTTGCGGCTACAGCGATTCATGGTGTGCTAAATTCTCCCTGTCCAGCCTACGGGGCAGATAAAACACAATTATCACAGGTAAAGTGATAATATGCACTCCCCTTGCACTTGTGTAAGACTATCCACCTATTTCTTTAACGGAGGGACCAAAAGGCAATGAATTAGCTTGAGTCTTGGTATGAAATGGGTAAAGATGGATGTGAGGGCTGACTGAACACTTAAGTAAAGGTGCTAAAAAGGGGTTCTTTGAAGAAATGCAATGGAAGAATTTATTTGAAATGGATGGTACCTAAAGAAGCTTGACGTAGAAGCCTAAATAACCTTCATATAATGCAAAGGCTCTATACCAATTAAAGGTTTCTCCTACATCTGTATGTTCAAGTCAAGAACCATTGAATTGAATTCCACCATTTTTATGCATAAATAACTGGTAAAGATGTAAACAAAGTCATTCAGAGTGGTTTGATGTGAAATACTCTATTCTAGATAAACTTACAGAGTCAACTATTCACAATGGTGATGATAGGAACCAGATGTCTGCAGCATTTATGCCTCTAAAAGCTCCCTCACAGAAAGTTATCACACACAATGGTTATAAATATACTGCCTGATCTCTGAGACAATGAGTGTGTTTACATGCACTCGATAAGTCGATCATAATCGGATTTCTGCAGATTATTCAAATGGTCGTGTAAGCAGCACACTGTGATTTCTTAGATCAGAGTAAGGGCTAGAAATCTGATTAAGAAATCTGATTTTAGCTCAGTAATCAGATTTCTCAGGGCGTGTAAACTCTTACTCTGATTTCTTTTGGATTTTTCAGTCTGTGCTCGTGCAAAACAGACCACAGTACCAGAAATAAGCAAGCAGCGTTGCTGAGAGATGCAGCAAAACTTTTGGAGCGACGCTGAAACCAACTTCATGCTCGACAAAATCAAGGATTTTATTATTCTTCATCTTCGAGATGATGCATGGTCATAGAAGTGGCGCAATGTTTTAATAAAAGACAAAGTTTGAGATTTACATTACGTTTACGTCTCGTCTTCTTCTGTCAGTTTATTGGCTGGTTGTAAAGGAGAAATCTGATCACTGTCTGACTCATGTAGACCTGGAGTTTAACATTATCTGATTACTCAAGAGCATATAAACGAGTTGATTGGATTACTGACAAAATCTAATTTTCTGCAGTTTTCGGATTATTAAGTGCATGTAAACTCATTCATGGTTTAACAATACTTTTATGATACGATTTCAGCCTAAAACTTAATTTTAAAAACTATTCATATCATAGCAGTAAAAAGCCCCCTAAGACAATGTATTACTTCAGCTATTGTGACGCCTGGTTCCATTCACCAGCACTGTAAAGAAATCAGAGTTGGTAAGTTTCTCTACAATGAACTTCACAACAAAATGAATTTCATGACAATGAATTTCACATCAAACCACTCTGAATGACTTTGTTTACATCTTACTGATTTAATTTAATTATTCAGAAAATGTGAAAAAATGAAACTTTTTGTTATTAATAGTGTAAATCTAAATCATTTTCAATTTTGTTGCGAATACATGTATAAATGAGTCTCGTATAATTATTCACTACAGCTTCAATTAATAATTCATATAATAATATTTCTAGAATGATGAAAAGAGCTGTGGATAATTCTAAAATGGAAGAAAGTTGTACAACGTTGAGATTAAAGTTATAAATAAATTTACATAAATGATGCTTCATATTCAAAAAGTAGTGATCAAATCTCCAGGCAGAAAACTTATCAAGAAATTACTTTAAATAGAAAATATTGGAATAATATTGATATTAAAACTAAAAAATAAATACTAAAGATGAGTTTATCATATTTTAATATAATAACCTACACTGGTTATTATCAATTTAAATAGCAATAATGATTAATATGACTCTAAAGTGATTCCAAACAGTAGCGTATCCTTAAAGCTTTCTGCATGCTGCCAATTACAAGGAAAAGGACTGGAATTTTACTGTCCTGCTCTGGAATTACTGTCCCTCTCAGTGGAAGGATGAGGACTTGCAGGATTCCTTTTGACTCTGTCACTCTTTGAGCAAGCTTCTCCTTTCCCCCCTTATTTTCCTGCTTCTTCTTTTTTTCCCCTAAAGCACAGAAGGCTGTCACCGGACGTGAGAAACGCGGGTTTAAAGATGCGTCAGGCTTTTAATGGTCACATATTCAGAGTCATGTGATGTGTGAATGGACTGACAGTGTGTTCTTTGTGGCTGTCGTTGTGGTGGGATGTTCGACTGAGGCCTAATTCCATCAGGCGGAGAGGAAATCATGGAGTGAGCAACGAAACCCCTCTGACTCCAAACAAAACACTGTGCATGAACATTGTAGTTTCTTAGAGTCATTTCAGATCCAGTGACTGTAGAACATTACAGTAGAATTCTAGAGTATTAACTGTCTTTTTGCTATATGATTGAAATGTAATTATGTAATTACATAATAATTACACAGTTACAATCATTTACAATCTGCATCTTTGACAATCTCTTCCTTCTTGTTTCAGTAAGCCATGATAATAATGTATATGAAATCAATACAAAATTACAATATGCTTTTGAAACATATCAACAATGAGTTAACAGTATAATAATTAGTCTGTTCTCTTACACTGCATATCCAAAAGTATCCAGACACCCCGTCTAATTAGAGAATTCAGCTACTTTTAGGTGAACCCACTGCGAACACAGTGTCCATAGAGCACACAGCTTGTGTAATCTCCAAAGAAAAGCACTGTCCATAGAATGGGACACTGTAGAGCAACCACACATGAGCCTAAGGCCACCATGCCCAATGCCTATTGTGGGCTAGAGAGGTATAAAGCCCCCCAGCATTGGGCTGTAGAGCAGTGGAGCTGCATTCTCTAGAGTGATGGAGATCCATCCAATATATGTGGGATGAGCTGGAGAGCTTTTTCTGATCCAGAACTGACCATCCAACATCAGTCCCTTACCACACTAATGCTCTTGTGGCTGCATGCAATCAAATCCTCACAGCAATGTTCCGACATCTAGTGCTAAGTTTTCCCAGCAGAGCTTTAGAGAATTTACAATGAATTGCCATTAATAACTGTAACTTTAAAGGGTTAACAGACAGATTATTCATGTTTTTATGACCATATACCTCCGTGCTACTTCAAGGCCACGTTCACCCAAATAGTCTGTTTCCCTAACAAATCGTTATTCATGCATCTGTTTATTATCACATTATTTTGAGGTCAAGCGCTGGTCAAGCAAAGGATGGGACTTTTAATGTGCATTTTTGGTGAATGTTATGAGCTCATTTTGGATGAATAAATCCCGAGAAACACAGCATAGTCCAGTCTAATGGCTAAGCAGGCCGCTCCTCCTCATATCCAAGCACCGAGGCGCTCTCCCGCTTTCTTTTCTCCCTCATTTTTGGGGGGGTTTAGCTGTATCAGGTGTGCACACTTCTGTAATATCTGTAATTGCCTTCCAGCCACCAGCAAGCAGGATGTGAAATTAATTTGGTGCCAGCTTTTCTTTTTTCTTTTTTCTTTTTCTCAGTAGGAGAAAAAAAGAAGCCTAGACATCAAGAGCTTTAAACGGCTTCAGCTATCTGCGCATCACGTTATTAGGTCAATTAATTGAGATGCTTTAATCATTAATTCATGAGACGCCAAACAGAAACATCTCGGCTGAACTTGTGAACTCGCTCTTTTTTCTCTCCACAGAACATCGGCCATCAAAAACTGCAGGCTTTTACTGAATATTCTGTATTTTCCCCTCAGCCGGATCCGAGTCTCTGCTTTTTCATTTCTTGAGCTGCTGTAAAAAAATGGGGCGTTGTTTCGTAATCGCTTTTTCAGTGTGTCTGTCCATGCATTTTCCATGCTTTTCTCTGTTTGTCTCTTTTCTTCTCATCCCTTTTTGTTGTTTTCTATTGCAATCGCACGGGAAGCAAAGGGGCTAAGGGTAAAGAAGGGTAACTTATAGTTATTTAACAAAGGGAGTAATTCATGAACGCGTGGCGTAACTGCTTCTACTTGTTGGCTGTGAATTTTGAAGCAAATAAAGTCGTCGAGATCTTTTTTTATGAATAGATTTCTTTTCTTCATCTGTAATAGTCATGTGGAATAAAGTGAGATCAAGTAGAAATGCAGCCCGCCAGATGTTTTCAAAGGACCTTTTTTTTGTGCAGGTTAATACAAGAGTTCCACAAAACGTTAACAGAATAAGGTCGGGATGAAACAACCACGAGTTATTTACAATTACCAGCTTGCTTTTCAGGCTCAGCAGAGCTCTTCATGTTTCCCTTTTGTTGTTGCGGCTAACTTGATTGGGATGAAGTGATTCTTTTAACCCATTACACACTAAGACTCATATTTGGAGCCACCCTTTAATTCCTCACTCTCTTGACTAACATTATATATCGCTGCTGTCGGAACAAAACATCATATCTCCAAAATGGTAACTTTACAGGAGGAGGAAAAAACCTACTTTACTTTTAATGTAAGTCAATGGAACCCAATGTTTTTCTAAGTCATTTTGGGATGTTTCTTTTAGTCCATTCTTCATAAAATTTTCACACGACGTAAAGGCCCACAGGCATTTTCAGATTATGTCAAAAACTGAAAAACGCCAAAAATGGAGATACAAGGTTTTCTTCCGACCACAGCAATAATATGCTAACTTATTCACTAATTTCATTTAGTAGAAAAGCTGATGCATTGAATTGACTCAAATGTGTACATAATTTTAACATGAAAAAAAAAATAATGAATCTCGTTCATTTGATTCATTGGTTGTTGTCAAATATTTGACTTCAATAAAACCAGTACCAGTTAAAATGCTATTTACAGCAGAGGAGTCCAAGCTATTTTCAAAGAGGGCCAGATCATACCAAATACTCAAGGGCTGAAATATTATTCACATATCGCTGTTGGTGGAAGAAAACCTCGTTTCTCCAAAATGGTGACTTTACAGGAGAAGGAAAAAACCTACTTTACTTTTAATGTAAGTCAATGGAACCGGAATTTTTTCCACGTCATTTTGGGTCATTTCTTTTGGTCTATTCATCATGAAATTTCCACACAATGTAAAGGGCAACAGGCATTTTCAAACTCTGCTAAAAAGTGAAAAACAACAGAAATGGAGATACGAGGTTTGGTTCTGTCAGCAGTGAAATGATTCAAAATATTCTGTTTTCAGAATATTCAGAATATCAGCACATATGATCTGAGCTTTCCTATCACTGTGTAAAAGATGCATGAGGCTTCTTTTATTGTTGGATTGCTCAGAGCAATTTGGATGTAAAATAAATTTAATTGTAAATAACAATAAAACATGTTTAATATATTATATTCCTATTCAAGTGTTTTTTAGACAAACTAAACAAAAATCGATATATTTTTAATTTTTATTCAATCACATTAGAGAACAAAGGCTCTTAAACTTTAGCTAACTTTGTTACCACAATGCAGTGCGTTACACTGTATTTTTATGGTAGCCTGCTGCTGCCACCATCAGCTGAAAGGAAAAACTGCATATTGGCAATGGGCTAATTAAACTCCATCCTCAGGCCACTAAACGATCTGAATAATACGCTTTTAGATTAATAACAGAATAAGCCTGCAGTTTATGGTGTTACAGCAGAATCAGTTTTCACATTCCTGACTAATGCAATAACTGAGTGTGTTTACATACACTCAATAATCCGATCAGATTTCTGCAGTTATCTGATTATTCAAATGGTCATGTAAACATCATACTCTGATCTAGAAATCTGATTAAGAAATCTGATAAAGAGGCTGGATTTTAGCTCAGTAACCAGATTTCTCAGTGCTTTTAAACTCTTACTCTGATTTCTTTCGGATTTCTCAGTCTGCACGGGAGAACAGACAGCAGTACCGCAAATAAGTGAGCAGTGTAGCCACGAGACGCAGCAAAACACTTTTGGGGCAGCGCTGAAACCAAATACGAAATGAAGGATTTAAATATTCTTCATCTTCTAGATGATGTATGTTTACATTTTCAGGTAAAGTGGAACGAGGTTTAGAAAAAGCCGCAGCATGAAGTTTGAGTTTTATGCTACGTTTACATCACGTCTTCTTCTGTGAGTTTACTGGCTGGTTGCAAAGCAGGAATCTGATTACTGTCTGACTCATGTAGACCCGGAGTTTCCCCATTATCTGATTACTCAAGTGCATGTAAACATGTTGATCGAGTTACTGATAAAATCTGATTTTCTGCAGTTATCAGATTATTAAGTGCATGTAAATGCACTCAATGAGGTGCAAACAAAGTCAGAGTGGTTAAATATGGTTCACAGTAGAAAAACTTACCACCTCAGATTTCTTTACAGTGGTGGTGATGGGAACCAGGGGATGTGATGCCACCAACACATATCTAGTCATTTTATATACCATCCCATGAACAGTGAACTTCCGTCTTTTTAATATGCTGATAATTGCTAAATATGAAAGAATAAGTTTTCTTTAGAGACCAGTTTGTCTTTGAATACCGTAAATATACTTCTCCACTTTGAACGTAAAAATAAATAAATAAAAAATAAAAAATGTGTTTCACTGCTGTCGGAACAAAACCTCAAATTTCCATTTTTGACATTTTTCAGTTTTTGACATAATTTGCATGTAGTTCTTTATATTGTATGTAAATTCCATGATGATTGGAGCAAAAGAAATGGCTCAAAATAACCAGGAAAAAAGTCTGGTTCCATTGACTTACATTAAAAGTAAAGTGGGTTTTTTCCTTCTCCTGTAAAGTTGTCATTTTGGAGAAATGAGGTTTTGTTCTGACAGCAGAACGGAGCATTTCACATCACACCGCTCTGATTGACTGTTTACATGTTAACCATTTAATATGTATGAGCCTTTAATGCAGAGGTTCTCACTGACTCAGGAATGAGCTGACGGGTTGTATGAGACACCAGAATGTGCAGGAAACTCCAGGCAGGGTGCCTCAAAAATATGAACCATCACACTGCTGTTGGTCTGTCTTGTTACGGAACTAAACAAATTGAATCAGCTGTGTTGTTCCAGTGAAATAATATTGACTCAATAGCCATTTAAATGGTCAATGCAATCTTAGTGAGTAAAGCTGATTTTCCACTGGCTCCTGGACGCAACTATTTGCACATTATTTTACTTGTTTTACTGACCATCTTCCCTCATGACCGTCTGGTTATCATTGTTGGCTGTTAGAGCAGGCGACCATGTGCCCAGCTGCTGAGCATTAGGTATAGTGCAGTAATTAACCCATTAATGCTAATTATTAGTATTAAGGATATGTTACATTAGGAATGTGCTGTTAAATGGCTATTCAATAAACAAAACATTCTTACTTTGACCACTTCAGGTTGCTATAATTATATTTGTAACCAGAAATATTCACAAATCTGTTGCAATCATAACAGTGCTGTAACTGGCTTTTTTATTAATTTCATTATCATTATTTTTGATATAAAATTGCCCCAGCAATAGAAACTTGGATCATTACAAGCACATCAGTATCATTGCAATTATTAAAATCATATATTTCTAACCAAAAGAGAGAGGCAAGTGCCGGAATCAAAATAAAAACATGTATCTAGAACCTATACGAGACTTATTAAACAACTGAAACACATAGTGCACATGTTGATGTATCTAGAATCTATATGAGACTTATAAAACAATTAAAACACATAGTGTGCATATTGATGTATCTAGAACCTATTTATGAGACTTATTGAACAATTAAAACAGTGCACATATTGATGTATCTAGAATCTATATATGAGACTTATTACATAATTACAACCTGTATTATGTGCATATTGATGTATCTAGAACCTATATATGAGATTTCTTAAACAATTAAAACAGTGCACGTATTGATGTATCTAGAATCTATGTATGAGACTTATATATTGTGTGCATATTGATGTATCTAGAACTTATATATGAGATTTCTTAAACAATTAAAACACAGTGCACATATTGATGTATCTAGAATCTATTTATGAGACTTATTAAATAATTACAACATGTATTGTGTGCATATTGAGCTATCTAGAACTTATATATGAGATTTCTTAAACAATTGAAACAGTGCACATATTGATGTATCTAGAATCTATTTATGAGACTTATTAAACAATAGAAACACATGCAGTGCACATATTGACATATCTAGAACCAATATATGAGATTTTTTTAAACAATTGAAACAAAGTGCACACATTGCTGTATCTAAAACATATAGGTTAGACTTATTAAACAACTGAAACATAAAGTGCACATATTAATGTATCTAGAACCTATATTTGAGACTTATTCATTGAAACACATGACACATATCGATGTATCTGAAGCCTTTATATGAGATTTATTAAACAAATTAAACACATATCCTGCACATATTGATGTATCTAGAACCTGAATATGAGACTCAATAAACAAATGAAACACATGGACATATTGACTTATTAATGAATTGAAACACGCACAGAGCAGATACAGCGTAATGTCTGTTGAAAATGTACTGAGCTGCTTGTCTATTCAAGTCTATTCAGATGCTGAATTAACCAAGAACAGTGAAGTGTCTGACTGACGTTCTGCTGTTAAAACACCTCCTTACGCTTACAGTTTGCCTCTGACGCTAAAACAGTTCTATTATCAGCTTCCTTTACTTCATTACCGTTTGCACTCACAGATCTCAGGTCTGTCTGCTCTATGTAGCCGTTGAACAGAGTGCTGAGAGAGAGAGTCATGCAATGACAGAAAAAGAACGGCACCTTTTCCACTTTAATACCTTCAGAGTGAGACTCTGAAGTACCAACCAGACAGCAGAGCTCAAAACCGGACTCTCTGGTCCAAAACTGGACACCTGGCTACCTTCGCTAATCCTACGTAGGTGTCACACAGTCACAGAAGAACATCTTTGGATGTAAACACTTTTTTCTAGGTTTAACAAAGTACATAAACCTTCTAGACCTACAACCCCAGCCAGCTATTGCTAAAAAAATTAGACAAAATGTGGCAAAAATGTCATATCATAGTACTTCAATGTATTTTTAACAATGCACAACATAAATCACATTATTTCTTGCTTTTTCTGAGATTTCATAAGTGTAATAATAATAATAATAATAAGCCAAAATACAACCTGTAGTGCTGCATATATAAAATACTATCAGGCTACTACTACTACTACCACTACTACTACTACTACTACTACTACTACTACTACTACCACTACTACTACTACTACTACTAATAATAATAATAATAATAATCATCATCATCATCATAATCATAATAATAAACTAGTTATAACTACACTGATTTTTTTCAGTGTTTCACATACTGCACTGCACTAATTCCAACTTATCAGGCCTGATTTTGCTGACTTTGTAATAAACCATGCCGTTAGTCAGTGTTCTTTAAGCCCTGACGATATCCATGCTCAGAAAAGCATATTGCGACATAACTTTTCACAATAACAATAAAGTATTTTCATACTGCCCAGCCTCAGCTACAGCCTCAGCTACAGCCTCTGCTACAGTAGAAGCTGGCATTGTCATACATTATCACAGGTATTCTGCTTACTTCACCCCCCTCTGAACATCCTTCACAGTGTTGAACATTAGAAAAGTGGGGCTGTCTCAGTCTGTCGCAGTGACGAAACATGAAAGACGCTGACTGTATACGGACCGCATTTCCCATGAGTCTGTGCGCAGGGACATCGGACAATATCACAGATCTTCTCTGTTTAAGCCTTAGTGGTTTTAAAATGACGCGATTCAAAAAACACATTTATTCGGTCAAATTTAACAACATATTTGGAGGCGCTGAGAGCTTTAAAACAGTAAATCCACTTCTGTGCATAGATAAAGTTAAATCTATTAAACATGTTGCTTCCTTTTACTTTCATTAGTGGAGAATAACTGTATGCGTAATACATAACACGATCAATCTCATCAATTATTAATAGATCGTTTACTCAAATCACTGTTGTGTAATTTATTTGAATTCACTGACTACTCAGTCTAAGAAGCTCAGGAATGCACATAGGGGCCTTTATGCTATCTGCTATTCATTGCTGTATTCTTGTTTTGCTTTTATATCAAACTCAAATAAATATTTAATTACAAAATAAAAGTAGCCAAGAAGCTACTTAACATGGTTGCACTGAACCACTTGACAGTATTATTTTTGGACTGTTATTGACAACCACTGTCTACAGCCAGAGACATTAACCCCTATAAACTGCAGGCTTATTAATCAGCTATTAATACTAATATTAAGAATTATCATTCAGTAGCTGCTATGAATAATTTGGCACCTACTATAGTGTTCAAATATTTGTCAGTTTAAACTAAAACAATGTCATTCGGCCTCTATTTGTCTGCCTTTGCCTCTCTATTATTATATTCTTGGCACCATTTCACGTATTTATTATTATTTTTTTTTTTTATTATTATTTATGGTGAAATAAATAATATTGACAATAATTGTCTTGTTATCAAAGGTCTTCTTATATATGTTTGATGTTTATTTATGTGTGAATGATGCTAAATAAAATATTATTATTGTTATTATTATCATTATTATTATTATTATTATTATTATCTCTTTTTCTATCTCTCTCTCCTTCTTTCTGTTCCTCTCTCTCTCTCTCTCCCTGGCCTCGCTCGCCCTCCTCACGCTGTATCGAGCTGAGTTGTGTGTGCAAACAGGCACGCGATGTGTGAGATCACTTTAGCGTGGCCCACTGGAAGATCCCGTGACAGCGGCTGCTCTCTCTAACACGCAAGCCTCTCTCGCTCTCCCAGTCTCTCTGTCTGAGAGAGCAGCAGGGAGATGGAGACACGCTAGAGCTGGAGATGGAGGGCAAAATCACATCAGATCTGCTAGCACTGACCCCGCAAAGAAGCAAAATAGCAGTGACCCAGCAGTGCAGTGTAGTCAGAAATAGAGGGTAACGTATGACCAGGTTAAGATCCTTTAATGCCAGCATAGATCGTTACATAATCACAGGTTGTTAAGGTAAAAGAGCTCCCAGCAGTTCTACGTTATAATGGCAGCATGGCTTGCATGTTTCACAGTTCACAGCTGTGTAGAATCAGCTTTCAGTGCTACTTCTTTACTTTGAGTCAAGGGCAGTTTACTACTTATGAAATATAATGTACAAATATACCAGTTTATTTACACATGGACCAGCATTCAAAAGTTTGGAATCACTGTTTTCAAAAAATCTGTCAAAAAACAATGTACAACCCTGTGCAAAAGTTTGTGCACCCCTGGTCAAATGACGTTTTGTTGATTTTCTACGTGAAAATAAGTCAACACGTCCTTTATAGAGACACACTTACTAACACACGATATCTATTTATTTACTGGGTTTAACATATTATAAAATAAATAAAAAACATATAAAATGCACCATCTCTTTTATACAGGCCATATTTTATGTTTTATTTTTGTTTCCAAATTGTTAAATTCAAATAAACAGTAGTCACACATTAAAATATGCAGAAGTGTGCAGAGGGTGTGTTTACTTATTTTCACTTAGAGAATCAACAAAACATGACATTTGACTAGGTGTGCACAAACTTTTGCACACAACTGTAGAAAGTGTACAAAATGATTCTATTGTGATGCTGCTACTCTACAACTTCACAGATTTTAAATCCTTTGTAGGAAGTTGTAAAAAAAAGAAATGTGTAATTGCACAATTGAAATATGCTATACATTTTAAACAATTTGAAAAATTTCAATATTTGTTCCCATAGTATTATTAAAAGTGTACAGTACCATTAAAAGTTTGAAATTACTTGTTGTCACTTGTAATAATACAAAGAATTATGTTATAGAAAAATGTATAAAATGATTCAAATACTAATATAACAATTTGAATATGTGATATTAATACTGATACAAATTCTCAAGTTTCAAATCATTTTCAAAAATAGAAATTTTAGATGTGCCCAGAATGAAGAACAGAGCTGTAGATGATTCTAAAATGAGTGAGAAAGCTGTAGAATGTAGAAAATAACTATAGTAAGTAAAAATAAATGATCAGAGTATTTGATTTATCTTTTAATAACATCTTGTTGCTCCCAGACAGTGTAAACATTAATGTTGAATAAAATCTGGAAATGCCTTCTGCTGCCTACTTTATAGCATTTTGTATAGTGTGCTGTTTAAGTAATTATTGAATAAAAAAAAAAACCAATTTATTATATAATAAGTGATTCCAAACATTTGAACAGTAGTGTACAAAGTTTTTTCGGTACATATTTTTAATCTATTTCTGTATTTTGTGCTCAGCTCATGTGTAGGGTACATTTATACCCTGGTACATTTATAAAGACCTGCTTATGTTTTTATATGGTTACATATTTTTTCCTTTATTTTTATTCCATTTTATTTGCTTAGATACTTTGGAGATCATTCATGCTGTTGTACTGCTTCAATTTCTGGCCAGTGTTGTGTCAAAATTTCACTGCTAACTATGTGAACATCTTACAGGTCAGTGTGAATTTTAAGGGAATATATTGTTGCTGTTGAAATAAACCTTGTAGCTCCAATGTGGTCACTTTTTAGATGACCGAAAAAAATGTCTTAACTTTAATGCACATTAATGCACACAGATTCCATCCCAAGTCATTCTGAACTGTGGTCTATTCATTATGAAATGTTTGCACAACGTTAAGGGCAGCAGGAATTTTCAAAAAGCATAAAAATGTAAAAAATGAACAGCAAAAAAAAAAAGAGAAAGAGAAAGAAATTTATGTAGTTTGATGTTGGCAACGATATGTACATCCTAGAGCTTTCTCATGAGTATACAGCATATACGGTGGGGTTCCAAAGCCTGAGACCCCTTAAAAATCTTGAAATAGTTTTAGAATTTTAGAAATTTTTATCAAAGAAAATTAAAGACAAGCAAAATAAGAGAGAAATATTTAAGATTCTGTTCTATTTTTAAGGTTGTGATTAAACTGAAGCAAATTTGTGACATGTTAAGGTTTTTTTTTTAGTCCCATGTCTTCCATTGACGAACATGTTCAGGTGACTCTTGGATGGATTTATTCAACTCATCAGAGGCTTTGGCATAAACTTCTGAAGTCCAAAACTGGGACAAACCAAACACTGAGAAATATTAAGAAGTTCTGAAATGTTTGTAAATTCAGAAACTCATCAAATTTCACTAAAACCATGAAAAGATTGTAGTAAATTAGAAAAAGATGCAAAGTAGAGGCATTTTCTCTCACGGCCCCAGGTTCTCTTGGTCCTTTGGACTCCACTGTACCTGCGTCTCACGCAGACTGTATTTCTGTAAGACCCGTGGCCGGGACAGAATTATGTAATCCATTCATGAGAATTACAGTCGTGTGCAAAAGTTTGAAAACCCCCAGTTAAATGATAAATATTAGTGAAAATCATCCTCTACACAGTGCACATTTTTTATTTATTTGAGTTTAAAATATTTAAAAAACATTTAAAATATAAAATGTGCTATAACTTTTGCACAGGTCACATTTTATGTTTTTGTTTTCCCCAATATGAATATATTTGATTTAGCAAATAAAGATTAATTGTGCATTAAAATTTGCAGTGTTCTCTGTAGAGGATGTGTTAACTTTTTTTGCTTATCCTGTCAGAAAATAAGTTTCTGTGCAGGTAAATTTTTCATTCATCAAGGTAAAAACAATGTAAATGTTCCCTCAAAGGTACAACAGTGGTTTTAAGGTCTGATTGTGAACCTTAAATAAGTTTTTCCAGGTGAAAAGTTCGTATTTGTACCTTTTCATAACCGAATGATTTAAAACAGAACAATAAAATAAAAGCCTGGAGACGAGACGGGGTGTGTGGAGTCAGTACAGCTTAGAGAATATAATATCAGTGGATTAAGGTACAGTTATGCTCCCTGATTAAAGGTACTGAGATGTATCCTTGAGGGTCCCACCCCAGTAACCAGAGGGGGACTGTTTCATACCTTTATTTCTGAGAGTGTAGAAAATCAACAAAGCATGTCATTTGACCTGGGGTGCCCAAGCTTTTGCACACAGCTGTATAAAAGCTGTACAGTAGAGCTGTTTGGATGGTTCAACGCTGCAGCTTTGACATATTTAAGTCCCACCATCTTTACTGTGCTTCTGATCAGCCATCGAGTAATAAACAGAGATCAGTACGGGGGGCCGGAGGTGTGCGTGTGTTCTCGGTGAATGGTCTGCGATGAACCCTCAGCCTGCTGCTGTGTGTGTCCTGTGCCGCTGTAACCGGCCTAAAGGTTCAGTCTGTGTTTGTGTCCTGACCTGCACAGGCGCATGCACACACTCCGATCGCGAAACGAAAACAAAAAGCGCATCTCTAACTGTGGAACGCGTCCAGCTCACACTGCTCCAGGGAAACTTATTCATGCGCTCAGGCAGTCATGCATGCAGGTTTTGCCACTGGATACTCATTGCATTTAAAGTGCTGTTATGTCCCCCTTCATACACACAGTGAAGAGATACAGGCCTCCTGCACTGAGGTGATGTTTAGTGGACACTGGACATGTGCCAGTATTTAATAATAGGTTATAGTGACTATTTAACACATATTATTATGGACATAAATATATACATCACTGCATTTTAGACAAATAAATTGCAATTTCTGCACGTTTTTAGATACACAGAGCAGAGCTGGTCTAACAAGGTCTCACTTCGCTGTCACTTTGTGATCCCATGCTTTATTTGATGTTTGTACAGTTGTTTTAATGTACTATTCGTCTGAGCACCTTCACAGCTCTCGGTAAAGGAGGGCCTACCACCTGCCCCCATGACATGATGCCTAATATAAAACATGATTTGAGAAAAGAATGAAGACTGTGTTATTATACCAACTGACAGAACTGTGTACCAAACAATACATTATTGCTATTTTAAAAAATGACTTTTGCAACACTGTATGTGTATGGCTTCCAAAACTAGAGTTCAAAAACTAATGAAAAGATATACAGAAAATGTGACTCCTAGCAACCACCTGGGAGACCTGAGACACCAAAACTGCCCCCACCAGATAAACAGCACTTTCATCTCTGAGAGAGAGGAGAAAATCAAGCTGCTTCAGATCTGAAAACATCCACAGGTGTTTCTGTCCATCCTTCCACTGTGAGAAGACGACTCAGCGCTATGGGTCTGAAAGGATGGGCAGCTGTCCTGTGGTATTGAGAAACAAGAATAGACAAAAAGGACACTGGACTGGCCACCCCAACGTGTTTGGGGTTCTCTTGGATCGTGAGAAGCTGAGAATGCAACCAACTTCTAAGACTGAACTTTGGAGGTGTTGATAGCTCAGGTGTGCTGGTGTTGGAAATGAACCATGTGATGGCTGGAGGTGTTCAGGAGAAACACAGAACCAAACTTTGTTCTTCCAGCTACCTCAAAAGATATCAAGGTTTTTGAAAAGAAAATATATTTATGTTTATTTGCATTTATCCTAGTGTGGTATATTGTTTTTACGAACACTAGCACACGTTTTGCCAGATTAAATCTGGGACTTTTGTACAGTACTGTATGTTTTCTGACACAAAAAATTTATGAATAACTTGTACTTAAAGGCCGTTTTGACTGAAAATGAAAAGAAGGTTGGTTTTGCATATATATATATATATATATATGTATATATATATATATATATATATATATATATATATATATATATATATATATGCTCTGACTAGACTGCACACACATACACACACACTGATGCATACCCACACACTCAGATTAGACACACACCTCCCTGAAGTTTTGATGCTGGACCACACGGTGCATTAAAAGTGCCAATGCGCCCCTCATACATACACACACACACACACATACACACACAAACACACACACACACACCCATTTACACACATGCTCAACATGCCACTATCTGTGCTATAAGCAAAAATCCATACACATCCACACAACACCCATCTCTGATAAATGAAGTCGTACCTTCATTGTTGGACGAGGCTCTGGAGCCCAGCACCTGTAAGGATATAGTCCACAGGACGAGAGGCAGCAGCCCTGGATCTGATGCCATCGTGCTAATGTGGAGAGAACCTCTCTCTCCCTCTCTCTCTCTCTCTCTGCCTCTCCCTCGCTCCCTCTCTCTTGCTCTCTGCCAACGGAGAAAGCGGAGCGCAGGAACTCAGAGCGCATTCGGCTGACTTCAAAACTGCCTGCCTGCGCTGGGGGAACATGCAGCGCCGGCAGGCTGAGGGGGCGGGGCCAGCCCTGTCCGTCAGCACTCGGCAGCCAATTACAGCACACGGCTTGGCACATGCACAAGTGAAACAGTGGAGCACTGAAATCCCCCACCTCTTCTGTCTCAGCTACACATATGTTAGTATGGATTTATATCCATAAGTTTATTGATCGTAACATAACAAAAGGCTTTCTGTTGAGAATACATGTCATAATAGATTTCCGTTTATGTTTGAGGACTTCATCTACATGCAAATGTCCAGCTAGGTATGCATATTTTATGCACATTGTGCATGACTATATGCCATTCTTTACGAGTTTTTTCATTTCTTGTCAGGGCCAGTAAACATATTAAACAGAAAATTATGCCTCAACGAGTAAAAATAATATTATTTTTTTCAGATGTAGTGTTCACTCTTTGCCTTTATTGCAGCTTTCATTCTTTTTCTTAGGAGATGTGCTTTCATTGCAAAGAAATCTGCAGGTATATTTTCCTACATCTCCTAAGTTCAGTCTTAGAAGTTGGTTGCATTTTCTGCTACATGATGCAAAGTAATCCCAAACACATTCAGTAATGTTGAGGTCTGGACTCTGGGGAGGTCAGGCCACTGTTCTGAGAGCACCAGCAGCCTCTCTGATTGATTTGTGTGTGAATTTTTCTCCTTTTTTGTCTATGTTTTTTTCTCAGAGTTGTCTCCTCACAGTGGAAGGATGGACTGAAACACCTGTGGATGTTTTCAGACCTGACATAGAATGGGGCTTGATTTTCTCTCAACAACGAAAGCTTTAAGCTTTATTTGCTAGTTTTGGTGGTCTACAAGTTCTTGCATGGTTGTTAAGGGTCCCATTCTCTCCATATCTTCTTTTCACTGTAAAAAATGGTATCTTGTCAAGTAAAATGATCATAAAAATAGTCAATAAATCTAATATTTCTCCTGTTGGTATTGTTATACGCTTAATGCTTGCGCTTTTGCTTGATTTAAGAAATGTGCTTGAAATCAGCAATATTATCAGCCAGTATAGTGAAATAATTTTACCTGATAAAATTACCTAAAATGAGCAAATAATGTCTATTATACGCTTATCTAACTAGTTCTTCTAGCTAGATAATCTTTTAATAAGTCCACAATCATCTCAAAATGGTAAATATTACATATATTGACTAGATTTAGGATTATTTTACTTGCAGTGTGGAAACTCACCTTTCCCCTTTCTTTATGTAAGTGGATTATCATGGATCTAATCTCCTCAGAAATATCTCTTGAACAATGAATAATGTACTTAAAAGCTGTTTAGGCTGGAAATTAAACGAATGAAAGGTGGTCTCTGACTTTTGCACAGTGCTGTATTAAAGAAATAGTGTCAGTTGCCATAAACAACTTTCCTGTATGAAGAAAAGAACAGAAAAATCTTTTTACTCTTATAATGAACCCCAACAAGCACATGCTTCAGCAACTGCCCATTGGTTTCTATTATAATTTTTTTTCAGTGGGTTTTCTTATCTTTTCTAAGTACATGGCGACACATCAAAATTACGGTCCATGGTAACGGACTGTGTGCTGCAGATGTTGCAGATAGAGACCCAGTTGAAAAACACCAGAGTATTCCTTTAATGTAACAAACTTACTTTCCATTTCTATGATAAATCCATTTACATAAGTAAGCGCCACTTTATTATTCAACTGTCTTACCCACCATAAGAACCTTCAAACATTTTCAAACTCAAAAGAATCTAAACTCTTTCATGCACGCATTCATCATCTTAACGGGGAAAAGGTGAAAGAATCTGTTTGTGTCAGAAATCGTATTATTTACTTCACACGTGAATGAGAGGTCACATACAATCAGCAGAGATCAGATGGATTTCTCGTTTCATAGCTCCAGGCGCAAACATGATGCATATTGCATATTGGATTATTGTTCGCTTCTTATCGGACTTGGTCTCGTGGCCACATCTGATGCGATTAGTCCTTCATCCTTTGTTGGGAAAATGTCCTTTCTATACGATAACCTTAAAAAGGCAAAGCAACGCATGATCCTCTTAATCAACACATCAAAACTGAGGTTTGTTCAGAAATGTAGCGCGCAGTAATTGACTCGCTGCACTGTGGGCATTGTATGGATGTTTCTGCTGTTGGTGGGACGGCAGAAAAGCAGAATGTTTTTCAGATTTTCAGCCTTTGACTCAGTACAGTCAGCAGATATTTCCACCCGTACTGCTTAACATTATTCCTCTGATGCTGCCGCTCCATTAAAATGGCACAATTACACGCTTGGCATGTGAATATGCATGACATGCTTCACTGTATGGTTGAATTTTTGACTGTCAGTGTAAAATATACTGAAAAAGATCTGCTAATTAAAGCAGAATTAGAGAATAATTAGCATACAGAACTAATGATACAATTAAATTGCATGTCTGTGTTGCTCATTTGACATGCTGTTGGTTTTCCAGCTCATATTTCAGCTTTCATGGCAAAAAAAATGTCACTGTCTTTGGAATAAAGTTCTATTCATTCATCATCAAACTGCATCATGAGTGAATTCCAGACTGCAAACCTCAATTCCAAAAAAAATTGGCACAGCAAGTGAAATGCAAATTAAAACAAAACAAAAAAAAAAGTGATTTGCAAAAACTATAGAATGAGAAAGTCAGTGTTATTGTTTTTTTCTGAAATTGATGCCTGAAAGAAGAAGAGCCATTTTGTCCTTTCAGTAAGATGTACTAGTATAGGATAGAAAATATAATATAAATGAAAACCTAGACTTACTTTGCTCTGCTTTCAGCTCAGCTATAATCACTTTTCTTGTATCTCTGGCAGGAAACTTTTCCACAAAAGTAGAACAGTTTCTTGTAAAATGCCTCTCAACGTTCAATTTTTTACGAGGCTGAAGACGCTTCTCATTCACCAGCTTTAGTTTAAATTTTCCCGTTCCACCTTAAATGGTTCCTGAGGTGCCAGAATGTAACTGCTGCACCATTTAGGATGAAACCATAAAATTCAAACCTTTTCCAGCTCATATTTCAGCTTTCATGCCAAAAGAAATGTCACTGTCTTCAGTGTAAAGTTCTATCCATTCATCATCAAACTGCATCATGAGTGAATTCCAGATTACAAACCTCAATTCCAAAAAAAAGTTGGCACAGCACGTTAAATACGAATTAAAACAAAACAAAAAAAAAGTGATTTGCAAAAACTATAGAACGACAAAGTCAGTGTTTTTGTTTTTTCTGAAACTGATGCCTGCAACGTTCCAAAAAATAAGAGTAATTTAAGACTAGGAACATTGTGAAAAGTTTAAGAAATATCTTAAACAGGTGATGCAATCATGCTTGGGTATAAAAAGGTGAATCAAAGAAGCCTAGTCCTTTTGAGCAAGGATGGGTCGAGGCTCTCCAAAAATTGCACCAGCAAATAATCCATCAGTTTAAGAACCAAGCTGTTGTACAGACTTCATGCTCTATGATAAATAATAACATCAATTGATTCAGAGAATTTTGAGAAATCTTTGTAAGTAAAGGGCAAGGCTGAAAACTACAACCGAACGTCTGTGACTTTAAAAGCCTAAGATGCCACTATGTTAATAACTGGCATGCTTCTGGGATGGATATCACCACACGGGCTCGAGAATACTTTGAAAACCTGTTGACAAACACGCTGTTCACTGTTACAGCCACAAACTGAAGTTAAGACTAACTTGTACTATGCACAGCGGAAGCCATATACCAACAACACCCAGAAACACTGCCGACTTCTCTGGGCCTGAGCTCATTTGAAATGGATTGATGCACAGAGGAGATGTATATTGTGACCAAACTTGGAAGTTATGGATGTGGTGTTGAGGGCCCAAAGTAAAGAAGTAAAGGACCATACAGATTGTTACCAGCATAAAGTTTAAAAGCCAGGGTCTGTCATAGTATGTGGATGTATCAGTGCACATGGCATGGGTAACTTGCACATCTGTGAAACCACCATTACCACTGAAAGATATATACACATTTTTAAGCAACAAATATTGCCTTCTAGACAACGTCTTTTTCAGGAATGCCCATGCTTATTTTAATATGACAACAATAAAGCCACATTCTGCTCATGTTACAAGAGCATAGCTGTGTAATCAGAGAGCGTGGGTGTTAGACTGGCCTGCCTGCAGTCCAAACCTGTCTGAAAACATGAGGCACATTATGAAGTGCAAAATACGACAACAAAAGCCAAGCATGATTGCACAGCTATAGATTTGTGTATGGCAAAAATTTCAAGCAGAATTTACAAACTTTTGCTTTCTGTTTTCAACAGCACACATACTGTCCCAACTGAGGTTTGTAAGACTATAATAAACACAATAATAAGGACACAAAATCGAAGCAAATTGCTTGTGGATCTGCTCTGTTGTCCGCTCTCTGCAGCTGCTGGAGAGAATGGAGAGACAGAGGAAGGAGGGAAAAGAGGTTGGAGCCAAAGGCAGGGGCCGCTGCCTGCCTGCCAATGCAGTACACACACACATACACACCCTTGGAATACAGGGAAGAGTCTGTCTGGCCCACAATCGCCACCTCTTTTCACCCGGCCGCCCAAAGCCCGGCTTCAAACACGCCTATGTGCTGGGCTTTCACTGCCAAGACATTTGGACAGTGCTGCATCGATCTGTATGGCCAAAGTTTACATTTACTCAGAGTTGGATATATTGTTTAAGCTACCGTCATGCAATTGCAGGGCTTGCAAAGTAATTGACCCATGTCCTGCCCACAGAAATGTCCTTTTTTTTTGTCAAAATGTTCAAATTATTCTATATTCTATGCTGTCACTCCCAAGTGACGCAACTGCCCCGATCAGAGATAATCAGTGATGCCACAGCCGTCCAAGAGAGCATTAATGGACTCATTTTCTCTGAGTAGCATGACCCCCCAACCCCACCCCAGCCACAATGCTAGGCAATGTGGATGTCTGTTAGCTCACGTAACAGAATCTGCAGTTAGCATTCTCCTCCAAGTGTGTTGAGTTGTCTAATGATGTTGCATTAGCAGCAGTTTGACAAGATATTGTGGTGCCTTGAGTTTCTCAGAGAAAGCTTGTGCTAAACTTGAGCCTTAAAGCTTAGGGGCTTCATATGATAGCAGAAGATCTACCTTTTGCCAGAACAATCAATGAGTTTGATAAAATTATTTTTGCAAATAATTAACAATATTTGTCATATATAAAATTACATTTGGTTAAATGTTTGTATTGTAATTAATTTTTGTGTTTTGTTCTGCAGTACTGCCAGGCCCCACTTGGAGGCCGCAGCCCACAGGTTAAAAACCACTGCTGTACATGTTTAAATAAAATCTGTTGGTTGAGGATCTAACTGATCTTTCCAGAATGGCTTAACTGTTGTTTGTATTAAGTTAGTATTATTTGTTTGTTAATGTTCATTGCTTCCCCTGAGAGCAGAATGAATGTTATTATTACTGTGTTTGCATTTAATATCAAAAATAAATGTAGTTTAGATTATGTTCATTTGACCACAGGCAATAATTCTGAATAAGTTTGAGAGAAGAAAAGAACAAAGAACAACCTCACCACTGCTTTCAGTTACAATGCAAACTTTAACAAGACTATGTTTTAGGCCAGGGGCAACCCAAATGTTAAGAAGAGCCATTTTGTCCTTTCAGCAAAAATCAAACCACCTTGGGAGCCACAACAGTTTATGATCATTCTACCATCATGGCTGTAAACGCCTCAGTATGTGCTGATGTACTAGTGTAGGATAAAAAATATAATATAAAATGCAGACTTACATTGCTCTGCTTTCAGCTCAGCTATAATCACTTTTCTCGCATCTCTGGCAGGAAACTTTTTCACAAAAGTAGAACAGTTTCCTGTAAAATGTCTCCCAACGTTCGATTTTTTACGAGGCTGAAGACGCTTCTCATTCGCCAGCTTCTTGTTTCAATTTTCCCGTTCCACCTTAAATGGTCCCTAAGGCGCCAGAATGTAACTGCTGCACTATTAAAGATGAAACCATAAAATTCAACCAAGAAGCTGATGAATGCTAAACTTCAGCTTTGTGACTTTTTAGTGTTTGAAAGTTTCTCGTTGCAGATTATACAGATCAGGAAACCAGCTGGAGTGATTATAAATGCAAATAAGTTCATTCATCTCCAAATAACTGATGTTCATCTTAAATCTCTCTCTTTGCTGTTTCATTAGCTGGTAGCTAGGCGAGACTGCTGTCTGCATTGCTATGGTGACCAGCAATCTGCACTGATCTTCAGGGTTAAAGGGTGAATTAGCAGTTCTACACTAACTGCAGCGTTTAAGACCATTTATTGTTAAACTGTGTTGAACGATCAGCAGAGCTTTATTTTACTGTAAGGGAGGATTATTTTATTTTTACCTATAAATCTAATTCTGCTGTGGAGCCGCAACAGGGGAGTTAAATAACTGTATGAGGCTCTGGAGCCACATGTTTCCCACCCCTGTTTTAGCCTATATATTATTTGATGAATTATATAATTCATCTGATCAGATTCTCACTTATTTACTATGACTTTAAACTTCCACAGAGCTTAATACAAAACCTTTCAGCTTCAGGAATCAAAGAAAGACAGCGCCACCCTTCAGTTAATCAGGATAGCAAGTGTCAGGCATCATACCATCCTCAACAACACCATTCACCATTTTTTAGGAGTTCTTTCTTCATTTGTCTGAGGAAGGAACATCTAGAGATGATTGTGATTGGCTGAGAAACTTGTCAGTCGTAAGTTTCATAAATTATCATAAAGTAAATACAGGCCTAATCAGTAGCTACCGAAAGTAAGATCCATTTAGGAAATGAAATAATTACGTATCACAGCCCACCAAAACCATCTCTTTGTCCTCCATGATTAAAAGGTATAGATCAGTACCAAGTCGGAAAATCGGGTATCAAAATTCCGATTTCCAACATTTCTTCCACTTTCTGGTACACGCATGTGCTTTTCTCTTTGGTGTAACATTTTTCAGCGGTGTAAGCAGCTAATTATTTGATTCCAAAGCAAAAGTTATAAAAACACACTTTTTTAAAAGTTCACAGATAATTAAATTGAATTAATAAAGCAGCTCATACTTATTTTGCATCATTTTCCACATTTTAGAATAATATTGAAGCCACCCAAACACATATGAAATTACACAAGCACCAAGAAATATACTATGGTCTATTTTAGGTTCTTCACTGTAGCCCCTCTATGCCTTGAAGCAGTTTTGCAGACTCCTGGCATTCTCTCAAGCAGCTTCATGAGGAGCCACCTGGGATGCTTTTCCAACACTCTTGAAGAAGCTCCACATATGCTGAGAGCTGAAAGCCACTCATGGGGACATTTTTTTTAAATCATTAGAAAGTTTAGCTGTGGGAATCTTTAATTCATACAGAGGCATCAACTTTACTAATATTTCTTGGGAAACATATTTCAGGCATTCCTTTAAGATTATGAACATCAGGTATGTCCTAGGGCCAGTAGTAAGACATGGCACATTTCCCTGTGGCCAGTCTGAAACTGTCCAGTCCAGGTATTTCTTAATTGCTTTGGCACCGGTGGACAGATGCCATGCTGACCAGATTAGATGAACTAGTACAACATCACACACAATGCCTCACTCTACTACATCTGCACCAGCAGCAGGTCATATGTAAGCCATAACTGTCCTGCCTGATGTTAGCAAAGCCAGTTTATGAGGCCAGAGTTCAGTGCATCTGTTGGCATTGCTGGCCTCAGGAAAAAGATAGATAAACTAGGGCAAAACGATGATGACTTCAAGCGGAGTGAAGACAATATTCCTGCCTTTTTAGCCAAACCTCTCTATTATACTGTCAAATACCTTAAACAACAACTTTAGCAACAAACTTAATTCTAATAGAAGTCGATGGGAAGTTGGGCTTCTGGCAATAAACATCTGAAATACATGGTGAAGTAATATGAATTCTACACTACAGCTATTAGACTCTTACAGTGCAGGTCTTAGTATAAGAGAGACAAAAGCTGCTCATCTGAAGATTTATCCAACATTCAAACCCTGGAGCAACCCAGCAGTTCTGGTTCTATTGCTTTTTAGGTTTTCTGGTATCCATGACAATCACAGCAGGGCATATAGAAGCTATTTCTGTCCTCTGGAAAAGCTGTACCTTAATTTATAAGTACTCTTGACTGAGTAATTTATGAAAAGAACTGGGCAAGACTGCAGCTTATTTATTTATTTATTTATTTATTTATTTATTTCCAATAGAAAATGGTGATTGAATGTAACTATTAAATGACTATTTTTTCAATACAAGTTTAGGTCGACTAAACCTGCTTTAAAAACATTTTCATAAACATAAACATGATTTGTTAAAAGAGAGTGAGGTAAATATGGCAAATTTATTTTATTTTTATAAAGTATAAGAGAAAATATCAGCCCCTGAAAAAAATAATATGGTTTATTTACATGACATCTGTAGTATATTTGATAAATTTGTGCAAAAAATGTCCAAACGCTGATCATTTTGAAAGTATATGGGGGGGAAATGGACTTCTTTCATTGTTTACTTTAAACGGCTCAGTTATAACAGTGGGTTAAACTAACCCCACCGTGTGGAGACTGGACTTTAGCCTGGTTGGCTTTCTCTGTGAGTTATTTACATGCTTCAGAATGGTGCTACATTATATCCACCACGGAAGCAATTAGGTTTAGACTTACATACAAAACTCAGTAATCTGAAACACAACTGATTGCTCTCAGAAAAAAAGAAAAGAATCTGTAAATCAAACAAAGAAGCTGCTAATGTTCTCAGAACAATGGACTGACCACTCCACGGGCCAGACCTCGACATCAATAAATGTGTTTAGGATTACCTGAGAAGCAGAAAAGGCAACCAACTTCTACGACTGAACTTTAGAGGTATGGAAAAACATCCTTGCAGATTTCTTTGAAAATACTGAAATCGAGTCTCCTGAAAAGAATGGAAGCTGTGATAAAGACACACCTTGTGCCTTTGACAAAGGCGATACTGTACTTAGTAGTTGGGGCTTATGTCTAATTTTCTGTTAAATATACATTTTTCTGCATTTTTTCTTGAATAGCTTCTACTTAATGGCAGTTTTAACTGGAAATAAATGAAATATCGGGTGGTCTCTGACTTCTGCACAGTACTGTAGTCCACAAAAAGACATTTACCATAAATATTTGCTGAAAACCTGGTTTGTTTCAAGTCTAAGGGTTTATTTAAATTCAGAAAAATATGTCCAATGTATTATCTGTGGTAATCAACGATAAGATAAAGAGACAGACAGAGATCGCCCTGGAGTTTTCCTTGAAAGTATAGCAGCAGCTTCACATTCTCCAACTTCTTGGTAGGTTTGTTAATAATTGATGGCCATAGAATGAAAGATGTTCCAAATCCTAGATCCTGGGTACGGATTTCAACCTTCATGTTTTTTTACGCATTATCCTGCCTTTAGCCTAAAATATCAAGCCAGTCCTGAGATGAACAGAGTGATATGAAGTGATTCCATTTCATCTCTCTATAGCCGACTTGCCCAGACTGCAATGTAAAGACTCTGTGTGTTTGTGTATGTGTGTCTGAGAGGCTTCTTTAGCTCCTTAGTTGCTAATCCCCATGAGGAGAGGAGCCTGAGTCACATAGCTGCTCCGCTTTCATTTGATATGTGCGGGGGGTGGGTTGGGGGGGTGGGTTGGGGGGGGGATGGGGGAGGCCAGCGGAAATGATGCTACCTTATTACCATTTAAAGTTGTGCCTGTTTTCCGATTCGAGTGAAAACACAGCCGTTCTGTTTCAACACTCGAGCACAAAGACCGTGAACTAGACAGGTAGTTTCTCAAGCTACTGAGAGAGACAGGGAGAGGGAGAGAGGGAGAGAGGTGGAGAGAGAGAGAGAGATCTCTTGTAATCAGTGCAAGCCATATGTCTCCCAGCAAATAAGCAAAACCCTCCTCATTAAAATCAAGAATATTTCATTTCTCGTCAAGGGTGGGCCTCTGTTTGTGGCCGAACTGTCAACGGGGCGTCATTACGGCACAATCAAATTTACAAGCTGTAACGATCGCGAGGGAAGAAAACAAACGGCTGGCATTGTGAGAAGGCGGCGGAGAGGCTGCGGATTGATGTTCCACATCGACGGACGGCACGGGCCACGAGAAAAGCCTGAGCGAGTCTTCAGTCATTACCACCAATGATGTGAAGCCCCCAAGCTGTGTCTCCGTCATTTTCGCGATGCTATTGAAGTTGGTCTGCCAGCCACTGAATCTGATCCACAAACATTTGTTCTTCTTTCAACCCCTCCAGCAATACAACGCCCCGAAATGGTCAAAAGTCTGGGGACACTTAGATTAACTAACTTAGCTAAAAGACCCATGTCCACATTCTTCATGTATTTCATTCTTTTCCCTCTGAAGTCCATTTGAGGTGTTTATGTACCAGAAACAGTCATAATTCATTATTACTTAATCATTTGAAGGGTTAGGATGTCACAGGATACAAGTATTCGGAAAACAGCAATTAAGTGTCTTTAAGTTAAGGCAATATTCATAATACAGTTTCTGTTCATTTTTTTACCCTCTGAATTTTATGTATATTGTATGAAGAACTCACAAAACAGCTTTTTTACAAACACTGAAGTTCTGGCTAAAGCCTGAGTAGACTGATAAATCAGTGTGATCAGTTATTAACCCCAGTGTTACTGAGCTCTGCTAAAGCCTGAGTAGACTGATAAATCAATGTGATGATCGTTTTTTTAATCTCAGCATTACTGAGCTCTGCTAAAGCCTGAGTAGACTGATAAATCAATGTGATCAGTTATTAATCTCAGTGTTACTGAGCTCTGCTAAAGCCTGAGTAGACTGATAAATCAATGTGATCAGTTATTAATCTCAGTGTTACTGAGCTCTGCTAAAGCCTGAGTAGACTGACAAATCAATGTGATGATCAGTTATTAATCTCAGTGTTACTGAGCTCTGCTAAAGCCTGAGTAGACTGATAAATCAATGTGATGATCAGTTATTAATCTCAGTGTTACTGAGCTCTGCTAAAGCCTGAGTAGACTGACAAATCAATGTGATGATCAGTTATTAATCTCAGTGTTACTGAGCTCTGCTAAAGCCTGAGTAGACTGATAAATCAAGGTGATCAGTTATTAATCTCAGCGTTTCTGAGCTCTGCTAAAGCCTGAGTGGACTGATAAATCAATGTGATCAGTTATTAATCTCAGTGTTACTGAGCTCTGCTAAAGCCTGAGTGGACTGATAAATCAATGTGATCAGTTATTAATCTCAGTGTTACTAAACACCTTTGAGGGATGATGGACATGCACAGACTATTATGATGTTAATTGTCTGTTCTGTACTTGATCTCTTGCATGCATTACATAAATATCATTAACTTAAAATCACATAACTACTCACTTTGCAATGAAATTTGCAAGATTTTGTTATTGGTTTGTAGTGAATTCTATGCCTAGTTCCTGAGGCAGCTGTGGGATTATGGGAGTAGGAAAGCGATAAGAGCCACAATAAAGTAGAGAATTTTGTAATTAAATTCAAATAAGTGATTATTTAAACATTAACAGAAGAATTACATAAAGAAAACGGCCAACCAGTAACAGCAAAGAACAGTGTGAAGAAGATAAGAATGACAACAGCAGTTTTTCCCATCTTCCTTATCAATATGTATTCTAAATGTACTCTAAATGTATTCTGCATACATTACTTTTTATGTATTGTAATGGAATACATTACTGAATACATTTAGCTCAGTGTATTCAGTATTCAGTATTCAGCCATCACTACTTTTTCAAAGTGTTCTGCCTAACATTGATCATTTCCAACCTCACTTTCTTTCAGAATTAAAGGGACTATTTTGGTACTGTGCTTTTAAGATTGTCATATGTAAAACTGGTGGTTCTGATTGGCTGCCCTCTTATTCAAAGGCAGTCCAGACAGAAAAAACTCCTTCTAGCTTCAACCTCAGTGAGCAGAGCTAAAGTGCTACAGGCCCGATAGGCAAATACAAGTGAACTGTGATTTTTCTTTTGGTGACATCACAAAAACAATGAATTAAAACAGGCTGTGTTTACAGCTTCGTTTTCATATATGGGCTGTATAGACTGGAAAGTGGAGGATATGGGAAATGAAACTGTAACATACCACATCAAAAAGAACAACAAACAAGATGTCACAAAGAAAACAAAACGTCCAACCATGATGTGATGTCACAACCATGATTAATTTGAAGCAGGCTGGTTTTAGACAAACGGATCATTTAATACAAATTACTTTTTGTTTTGCAATAACTTAACACATTAAAAAAACAACTACGTTCACCTTATGGAAAATTACAGTTAAATTACATGCAAATATTTGTGCCAGTATTAGTGACAGTGGTACCTGTTTAGACGTCAGAACTCTTTTTTCAGTCGTTTAAACCACCTTTGGAGCAAAAGAGTTTCAATATGGTCTTTTAACAAAGGTATTTAATTAATAAAAAATGCTAAATCACTGTTTATACCGAGGAAAACAACTGATGAACATGAAGATGAGTCTTCATAGTCAGTGGGGAACCCTCGAGGTCTTCATGACTTCAAGAAAGGCCTAAAGATTTCTGTGAAATAACAAAACACTGAATTTTCCATATTTGTTTAATAATCATGCCTATTGTACTATTGTACAGCAGGTTTTGAGGTCATTTTACATCATTGTCAAGACTTAGTTGGAAATAAAAGCTTCAAATCTGGATCTAGAATGTTATCCAGTCAGGACATTTTTTCTCTGAGGTATCTAGGTAGATGTAGCCAAATGAGCTCTCCCATTGTTTAGGACTTCAGGAGCTGAACAGAAGGCCTAATATGTTAGCTTAACCATATAATTAGGAACTGACAGTGGAATCAACCAATCACATCAATTTAAAAAGAGTGGGAACAATTTTGTGAGCAAAAAATATAACTCTAGGCCTTTGGAAGTCCTACAAATCTCACTGACCGTGCATAAGAGCTGTAGTCTCTCTCTCACTCAAGAGGCCACCCAGGTGCTAGTGCAGCCTCTTGTCATCTCAAGGCTTGACTACTGCAACTCGCTCTTGGCTGGTCTTCCAATGCAGGCCATCAAGCCTCTGCAACTCATCCAGAATGGAGCAGCGCGGCTCGTCTTCAATATCCCCAAGTTCAGCCACGTCACCCCACTGCTGCGCTCCCTTCACTGGCTTCCTGTAGCTGCACGCATCAGATTTAAAACCCTTATGCTTGCTTGCAAAGCCAAAAATGGACCAGCCCCTCCCTACTTAATGGCAATGGTGAAATCTCGAACTGTACCATAAGCACTTTGAGCTTCGAGTACAGCTCGGCTTGACCCGCCATCCTTCAAGGCGCGCGGAAGGCAAGCATCAAGACTGTTCTCTGTGCTGGTGCCCAGGTGGTGGAACGAACTCCCACTGGCTGTCCGAACAGCAGAGTCTCTCGCTGTCTTCAAACGCAGACTGGAGACACATCTCTTTATCCAGCACTTAAATGAGCACTGAATTAAGTATTGCTTGTATTGTATTGTATTGCACTGTGCTGTGTTTAACTGTGTTCCTTTTTCTCTAGGTGTCAATAATGACTTTCTGATTCTAGCAGTATCTGAGCTCAGGACTGGCTTTCTCTCTGACCTATTGGTAACTAGCAAAGATACTTTCTCTGGATAGACAAAGCACTCTTTTGTAAGTCGTTCTGGATAAGAGCGTCTGCTAAATGCTGTAAATGTAAATGTAAATGTAGTCTGACCAGGATTCAGTCAGTTGTTAGAAATGGAGAACAGCTGTGACCGCTGTATGTCAGAGCTCTTGACTAAAACTGTGTTTTACAAGCATCTAATGTCTGTATTTAATTTAGAATGTGCAAAAAAAGGTTCTTGTAAATCACAGTAAGCTTAGCGATATTAGCGCTAATATATTTCTAGAAATCCAGGGGCGCTAGCAGAAATTAGCATTATTGTTAACATGTGTTTTTCTTGTTTTGAAAGAGTTTTAACATGTATGGCTCAAACTGAAGGCCTACCACGAATAGTCATGGTGTGTACTAGTAAATTTAGCAGACCCGCTAGCTCTTTTATGCTAACAAACCTTTGCAGGTATTCCTACTTCACAAAAAAATAATAGAAAGATTTTTTAAAAAGAAAACACCATAAATGACGGGCAGTGTACCTACACTGTTTTCCTGCTCATGTCCTAAAAATGATGTCAAGGAATGCGTTCCTGGCGAGCGGGGTGTGTGTCAGCCTGGAGGAGGGTAATGGAGAGAAGCAGTGTCGGTGTGTGTGAGGAGCACCCAGCGAGGACCTGCATCTGTGCCTGATAGGGGGTCAGCGGGAGCAGTTGGCACATGGTAACCTTGAATTACCTGCCTGGCCGGCCCGCGGTTTGCCATTTTGTGGCACTGTGTGATAGCAGATGGCGGGGGTCACTATGGAAGTCTTGGACATCGGGTACTGGCTATATATAGAGCGGCAGTGACATGGTCATTTAGCGTAATGTTTGTGTTGACTTAAAGGGCCCATGTCATGGAAAAATAGACTTTTCTTGCTTTTTGTCAAAATAATAGTTGATGCAGTATGTAAACATCGTACAAGTTTCAAAACATACCGTTAACCCTTCAGACAACACAGTCCTGATATAGAAACAAAGCTGGAAAACGGCCTGTTATAAATTCATTATGATCACATCATGGTTGAAACCTCCTTTTAACTGTGATTTTTTTTTTTAAAAACAGTTTTTTTTTATTTTATTTTATTATATAATGCAATGCAAACTCTAAAAAATAATTAAATATTTTCTAACTCACTTAATGAGTTAGCTGATGTCGTTTGCCAGCTACCAAGTGCTGGATAACATGCTGAAGAAATAAACCTTGTGAAAGCAGGTCTGGCTCAGTTCAATACATTTAGATATTTAAAATAGCAGTTGGTTAAATGTCTACATATTGTTGAAAAATGGAGTAAAAAAAAACACCCGCAGCCCCCTAGCAGTACCAACTGCGGCCCACTGGGGGCCACGGCCCACAGGTTGAAAACCACTGTTATGAAGAAAGGGTTGTTATTTGAAGTCGCGTCAAACCTGACAAACCTGAAAACTTTTAGCAGTTCACTTTTGTATAATGCAATGCTTGCAGCTAATAATGAGGCTACAAACTACTTGCTTGTTATATATTGATTAAAATTAAGACACCCTTATTAGTCCCACAACAGGGAAATTTCACCTCTGCATTTAACCCATCCATGCAGTGAAACACCACATACACACTAGTGAACACACACACTAGGGGCAGCGAGCACACTTGCCCGTAGCGGTGGGCAGCCCTACCCACAGCACCCAGGGAGCAGTTGGGGTTAGGGCTAAAGCCAAGTAGTGTACAAAAACACAAACTCTCCCATTGAAAGCACCACAAAAAGGTGTATCATGGAAAACTAAAGTTTAATCCATAAACTCCACAAAAGAAAACTATGTTGGAAAACAGCTTTTTGAATTCATTGTTTTAGTGATGTCATGAAAGCCAACACATTTACATACATCTGCTTATTCAGCCTAAAGCAGCTTAGCCCCGCCCCTTTACTCTGAAGCTATAAGAGGTGTTTCTTTTTAACGAGGCAATGCAGGGCAAGCTATTAGAACAGAGGTCATTTACATATCATCAGTGTCCAAAGAAAAACATGACTTTCCAAAATAGCAACTTTACAGGAGAAGGCATAAACCTTCTTAACTTTGAATGTAAAATTTGAGTGTAAAAAAGAATCATAACTTTTGGGTGCATTAAAAATTATAGGTGGCCCCTTAAAGCCTCCACATTACACAAACATCACGGTAATGATTGCTGTAATAGTTATGATGCTGAAATGTCATTCAAATATTACTCTTTAAAAGATTTGCTACAGTAGAGACTTGCGTTCTTCATCGTGACTTGCTTTGGGGGGGGATAAATTACATATTTCATTTTATGTAACCTGCTTTTGATGAGCTGTCTTATTATAAAAAAATAAGCCATATGAGTGGTTAATTGGAGCAGGCAGGTGCTGCCCTGCCTTGATTAGGATGGGTACTGTGGGAATAGCAACTGTAAACCAGCTTGGAATAAGGCGCAGAGATGTTAGTGTGTGAATTATGGATAGTAACAGCAGAGGCTCGCAGTGGGGAGTTCAACCTTATGCGATGCAGAGCGTACATATGGAGGTGATCTAACGAATCGGGACGTGGGGGAAAAGTTGAAATCAAGCCCAACAGAAACTCCAGAGGCTTCTGACAACAAGTACAGAGAGAGGCTAGAATGGACAGGTCAAACTGAGTTCAACCAGCCACTGAGAGGCTTTCTGAAATTGCTTGCCAACTTAAAACATACCCATAAATCACTTTTTCCACGGCCGGATTCGGTGCCAATTTTTAGCTAATCACATTGGGAAGCCCCGCAGCTCAGCTAAGCATGACGAAGGTGCAGAATCAGTGGTGCTCCCACTGAGTCACCAAACAAAAATTAGGCCACAGCGAAAAGAGGAGATATAATAAGATACCAACAGATTCAAACAATAATATAATCATTTTTGATGAATACATATACTGTTGCAGCCATATAAAACCCTTGTTACATCTTTTTTTTTTTTGGTGGTTACCATTTGAAAAGGCCAGCTTCTTTTTATAACCCTGTTTCCAAAAAAATTGGGATGCTGTACAAAATGTAAAAAACAACAAAATATGTGCAAGATGAGCAAATTATTTAACACTTTATTTAATTAAAGATAGTTTAAAGACAGGATAGCAAATGTTGAAAATGAAAAATGTTATTGTTTTTTGAAAAAATTATTTTAATTTGTCTAATTTATCTCATTTTGAATTTGATGCCAGTAACACATTTCAGAAAAGTTGGGACGGGGCATGTTTACCACTGTGCTGCATCAGCTTCTTTAAACAACACTCTGAAAGCATTTGGGAACTGAGGAGACACTGCTGTAGTTTTGAAAGAGAAATGTTTTTCCATTTTTGCTTGATTTCATCTGCTCAATATTTCAAAGTGTATGTAATGTACCAAATGTTTTCAATGGGTGACAGGTCTGGACTGCAGGCAGGCCAGTTTAGCACTCTTTTACTACAGAGCCATGCTGTTCTAATATGTACAAAATGTGGTTTGGAATTATCTTGCTGAAATAAAGAAGGCCTTCCCTGAAAAAGACGTCGTCTGGATGGCAGCATATGTTGCCAAAACATGTATATATTGCTCAGCATTAATGGTGCCTTCACAGATGTGCATGTCCCCCATGCCATGTGCACTAATGCACCCCTATACCATCATGAATACTGGCTTTTGAACTGTACACTGATAACAAGCTGAGTGGCCTTTAGACTGGAGGACACAACGTCCATGACTTCCAAAAAGAATTTCAAATTTTGAATCATTGCACCACAGGACACTTTTCCACTTCACCTCAGTCAATCTTAAATGAGCTCAGGCCCAGAGAAGGTGGCAGCATTTCTGGATCCTGTTAATACATGGTTTCTTCTTTGCGTTTAGAGTTTTAACTTGCATTTGTGGATGCAGCGCTGAAATGTTTTTACAGACAGTGGTTTTCAGAAGTGTTTCTGAGCTCATGCAGTGATTTCCTCTACAGAATCATGTCTGTTTTTAATGCAGTGCTGCCTGAGGGCCCAAAGATTATGGCCAGCAAACACTGGTTTTTGGCCTTGTCCCTTGCAAACAGAGATTTCTCCAGATTCTCTGAATCTTTTAATGTTATTATGTACTGTAGATGATAAAATCCCAGTTATTTGCTATTCTACGTTGATTATTCTAAAATTTTTGCACTATTTGCCCATGCAGTCTTTCACAGAGTGGTGAACCCCTCCTCATCTTTAGTTCTGAAAGACTCTCTGAGATGCTCTTTTTATACCCAATCATGTTACTGACCTGTTGCCAATTGTGAGCTGTTCCACCAGGTATTTTTAGTATTACACAACTTTATTAAACTTTTCTTGCTCCTGTTCCAACTTCTTTGAAACATGTTGCTGGCATCAAATTCAAAATGTGCATATATTTTTCAAAAAACAACAAAATTACTCAGTTTCAACATTTGATATGTTGTCTTTGTACTATCTTCAATGAAATATAGGCTTTAAATCATTTGTACATTATTGCATTCTGTTTTTATTTACATTTTGCACATTGCCCAACTTTTTTCGAAACAGGGTTGTATATTGTGTGAACATTTCATGATGAATGACCCAAAAGAAATGATCCAAAATTACTTAACACACAGTACTGTGAAAAATTCAGAGACCACCCTTAATCATTTAAAACAATATAATAAACTTGCAGAAAAGAGGAAAGTCACAGGTCAAAACTCAAATATAAAAACTTTCCAAACTGAAGTTAAAAAAATAGTTAAAAGACATAGAAGTCTTAACAACTGTGCAATACATGGTAGACCACCAAAGCCTTCACCATCAGATAAACAATACTCAGAGCTTTCATCTTTTAGGAGAAAAACAAGCTCTGACTCAGATCCAAAAAAATCCTTCCACTGTGCTATAAGTCTGAAAAGATGTATAGCTGAGCTGTCAAGCTGTCAAATCATTATTTACAAATGAAAATAAACAAAAAATCAAACAGAGAAGCTGCTTGAGTTCTCGGATCAATGGACTGACCACCCCAGAGCCCAGACATCAAGAGCAATGAATGTGTTTGTGATTACTTGGATTGTTAGGAGCAGAAAATGCAGCCAACTTCTACGACTGAACTTTGGATCTATGAGTGAAATATATACATATGAACTGTACCGTCCACTATATATCCAAAAGTATCCAGACACCCCTCCTAATTAGGGAATTCAGCTACTTTATTGTGCACCCATTGCTGCTATTTAATTGCACACTCACAGCTTGTATATTTTCATACATGAATGAAAGAATGAAGAAGTTAATGAATGAAAATATTGATCGCGAGAAAACTGGACACACAGATGTCTTTCCATAGCTGACATTTAAAATATATATATTTTCAGAATTTATACAAATTTCTGCATAATTCAATCACTGACATGTAAACAAAGTCATTCATTCAGAGTCGCTTGACATGAAGTGGTTCATTGTAAAGAACTTTTTTGACCCAGAGTTCTTTACAGTGGGGGTGATGAGAACTAGGATCATATGTACTGTAATATATATATATATATATATATATATATATATATATATATATATATATATATACAGGGAGATTCACTCGAAAGAGGCCCAGAATATTCTGTAATAACTCTCGGTAGGACGAAGCAATCTGAATGAAACAATGTGCAATGTGCTCCTCAGTATATGGAGCTTCAAACAAGCAAGTTGGAGCGATGATGTAGGCGGATGTAGGATGATGATGCAACTTCCGGGTGCAGACCTCCGTACCCCTTCATGTGTCTGGCAGGAAACGAAGATCACTTCCAGCATCGCATGTAATGCCATCAATTACACGTACATCAAAGTATGTAGTGTATTTCTTTGTTCACATTGCTTCAACACGAGTTACAACAGAATATTCGGGGACTCTTTCGAGTGAATCTCCCTATATATATATATATATATATATATATATATATATATATATTCGATAATTAAATAGTGGTAAATCTGAAAATAGTTTGGCCTTAAAATAGCCTATAACTTTCTGTGAGGTAGCTTTCAGAGTAATTAAACTCTTCAGACGTCTGGTTCCTATCACCATCACTGCAAATAATTCTGACTTTGTACGTTTCTCTTGAAAGGCATATTTTGTATCAAACCACTCTGAATGACTTTGTTTACATCCTAACCACTTAATTATGCAGAAATAGGTGAAAAAAAAATCAGTAGAACTGACCAAAGGTGTGGTGGAGGGCCCTTGTGTCCTTTGGACAACAGAATTATCTGTATGTGATTGTCATTGATAAAGTAGTGTTGATGTAAAATTACACCTCTAGATTGTGAAACAGAAAGCAGACAAACAGAGGCCAGCTGTGAGATTGTTTAAGGCCTTAGAAAGGCTCTGGTCCTGAGTAAATGTAAAAGCAACTGTGCAAAGATTATGAAAAACTATATCATTTAGAAATGGGCTTTAATTGAATGGAAAAGTGCTGGAGTACTCACTGATGAGTCACCGAACCATCGGTAACCCACTCTTATCTCCTCCGACAGTTTGAGAACATCTAACAAGACTTTAATTACATTCTTGAGGGCTGCATCAGCTAGCGCATTCAATGTGACATTCAAAGTCAAGTTGAGTCCTCTGGGAGGAAAAAAAATCAGCCCTGCCTCATTTTAATACAATGGCGTGGTGTAAGTGGGTTGTTGGAGAAACTTACCTCCAAGTGGGTTAGTCCTGCTTGTCACTGTTTACATTTAACTTAAAATGTGATGCTTCAGCCAAAGTGTCCATATTTCCCAATTAGCCAAATGTAGCTGATCAGCCAAGACACGTTTGATGTAGCACAGGTAGAATAGGTCACCCTGTAGCAGCCGCATATATGCCTAAAGTGACCATGCCCACAGCACTCCACAGCACTGGGCTGTGGAGCAGTGGAGCAACATTTTCTGGAGTGATGGAGCTCCATACAATAGCACTGGGATAAGCTGTGAGTTTACGTTTTATGTACTTCTCAGAGGTATACTAAACAAAATTATACTTAAACTTAACTTATACTGACAAGTATACAGAAAATTTTAAGAATATTTGGCCTATGCATGTACTTACACATATACTTGCATACACACATACTTCTATATACTTATTCATGTACTTGTATGTACTTGTGGCCTGTACTTGCAATTACACTTATATAACATTAACAAAAAATATATAATATAAAATATACTTTCATAAAGTAAAATGTGGGCTAGAAGTATATAACTGTACCTAAAAGTTCACTTTTAGTGTATTTCACAGTGTAGTTGAAGTACAAAATAAAGCGTAGATGTAAACTAGTTGTGTTTTCAAAGTTTACTACTTTTACACCTAAATTATACTTAAAAATATACTTTTATAAACAAAGTGGGCCAATTTAGTCCCAAAAACTATTGAAATAGCACACTAATAAGTATACTACTAGAACACTGATATAGGTATACTTACTATATAACGTAAACTTGAGAAGTATACTTGAACTTTACCTAAGTTGTGTTTAATACAATGAACTTTATGTATACTTTTTGTAAGAGTCATTGGAAATGACACTTGCCAGTCTCTAAAGAAATGCCTCTTTATGCAATGGAAACACCTAAAACCAGGAGTAGAAAAGGGCCAGGATTAAAGGTTGGAAAGGAACGCTGATCCAACTCATATTTTAAAGTTGAAAAAGTCAACTTACAATTCTTCATTTTCTTCTCATTATTATTCAAGGGTAAAAAAATTTGCAATGCTACTCCTTTAACAGCTTTTGAGGTAGAACCAAAAAACAGCTACACCTCTCACTTTCCACTCATAAGATCACTCAAGATGTTAAGTGACCCTTATTAGTCCCACAACGGGGAAATTTCACCTCTGCAATTTAACCCGTCTGTGCAGTGAATCACCACATACACACTAGTGAACACACACACTAGGGGGCAGTGAGCACAATTGCCCGGGTCGGTGGGCAGCCCTATCTGTAGCGCCCGGGGAGCAGTTGGGGGTTAGGTGCCTTGCTCAAGGGCACTTCAGTCATGGAGTGAACCAGCGACCTTCCGGTCACTGGGCTGGTTTCCTAACCTCCAGGACATGACTGCCCCTAAGACAGAACCCACTTCAGCAAGGATTGCTCTGGCAACCTAGCAGCATTCTGAGAGCTGCTGCCACGCTTTAATTGCAGCCCTGCAAACCATAACTGGTCCCTCATTGGAGATGCTGGGGATTGAACCCAGGACTTCATACATGCAAAGCATGCATGCTACCAAAGAGCTACGTCCCCTTCTCTCAAGACAAGAAATGAACAGAGCAAAAGAAATAATATAGTTGTGGCTCTCTTTAACACAGTGGACCATGTTCAAGTTCTTGAACTTGTTTAGTTGAAAAGCTTCTACAGACGAAATCAAACTTTATGATTTCTGTGACCTCCTTTTTCCTCTGTTGTTCCTCCAAGATACATTCCACTGTCCCAGAACGAGAAGTCATTGTTAAAGTAGAAAAGATGATTAAGAGTTATATAAGCATTATATAAAAGATCAGCACTATGTGCATAATTGATGTCTCGCTGGCTTGATCGGATCAAATCAAAGGTGCAGAAAATCCCCAACCTCTCCATTTTCTCCCTTTTTGTCTCTCTCACCCTTTCTTCCACCCTTTATTTAATTATTTTAAAGCATATCATGTTCATTTTTGCCAGTTTTATCCCTTTGTTGCTCAAAGATGCTGTAAAACTATGATACAGTTTGCACTTTACTAGAGATACTTACCTTGTACTTCCACTCACTGTCCACTTTAGGGGCTCCATGTAGGGGAGCCAGGGGTATCCAAACGTTTTTCAAAGAGGACCAGATCATACTGTGTCAAAATACCTGAGGGCCGACATATTATTCACAAATGATTCAAAATATGAAGTTTTCAAAATATCAGCGCATAGAATCTGAGCTTTCTGTGAGCTACTGTGTTTCCTATCACTGTATAAAAGATGCACGAGGCTTCTTTTATTGCTGGATTGTCCATTCAGAGCAGTTTGGATCAATAAGCACTTATAATAAATGATTAAACTGTTTAAGAGTAACAGTTACACTACCACGTCAGTGATACTGCAGTGCTGAGAATGATCCACCACCCAAATAGTACCTGCTCGGTGAGGGTCCATGAGGGTCCTGACCACTGAAGAACAGGGTAAAAGGGGGCTAACAAAGTATGCAGAGAAACAGATGGACTACAGTCTGTAACTGTAGAACTACAAAGTGCTCCTACATAGTAAGTGGAGCTGATAAAATGGACAATGAGCATAGAAACAAGGGTCATAATGTTATGCCTGATCGGTGTAGTTACGAATATGCTGCCGGATGCCTAAGATGTTGTTTAGGCCTAATAAAATGTCCAGATTTGCGACTACATTACAAATAAAAACCCCGAATGTGCCCATTTTGGACAGTGAATGTGTTTGCTAGATTTGTGTTGTAGACATTGTGACCCCTGGTTCCTATCAACACCACTGTAAGGAAATCGGCAAGTCTCTCTACAATGCACCATTTCACATTAAACCACTCTATATGACTTCATTTACATCCCAATGATTGCATAATAGAGGAATTTGGTGGAAAAATCGTCAGAAGTCCCTTCTAAGCCTTGTACCCATTCTCCCTGATGTGCGCCCATCATTTCAAAGCCACTGGTCTATTAGCAAGACTGGTTGGAATATCTCTTGCACTCTTCTAGACCAATGCTCATACGGTGCCAATGGGATTCGCACTTGGAGCCCAGCAGTGAGGCTGAACTCTGAAATGCGGCCTTTGCTGCGGGAGCTTCTCAGGAGGCTCTTTACTCCTTTAGCGATGGTGAAAGATTGCCTTATCTCCTTCAAAGGCATAGGAAGCTGCCTTGCATGAAAGTGCCAAGCCTCCGAATTCAGCGCGTTGATTAATGTGGTCTTCTCCCTCATACACTTTGCAAATTAGCTCCGGGCTCTATTGAACGTGCTGCTGCACATGGTCAGGATCCTTGCAAACTGTAAATATGGCATAGGCGTGTGTATTCTTCCCGTAATGATACTCCTTCACTGCAAGGACTTAGTGAATAGATCCATGACTTATTATGCAGAGATAGGTCTCCACAGGCTGCCAGCAATACCTCGGAATTAGCGATTCAGTCCGTGGCAGCAGTCTCTTGTCAGAACAAGCCTCCGATATTCCTCACCTTAATGCTTACAGTAAGTAGAAAGTAATTAGGGACTAATTATCACTTTATCAGTGGCAGGAAGATGAAGTTCTCCCATGATGTATGATCACTAAAAGAGCGCCTAATTATGATTAATTACCTCTAAACGTCATTGAGGTTTCGTATTCATTGATGCAGGACGTTGACCGCCAATTTGTATTAGCAATCCCATCCCGGCTGAGCCTCATTGTTCCTGAAGTGAGCCGTTTTGATCAAATTCATCAGGATTGGGATTTTTGATTTACTTCATAATTGACAGTGAAACGCCGCTTCCCTCTTTGTTTCTTTTGTTCTGGAAAAGCTTACTGGATTAAAAGCTATGCAAATGTAACAGAAACGATAATTTAGCCTGGGATTCGTGTTCAGAGCATTAGGAAGGCACATTTGAGGTTGTCAGATTTGGCACCTTATTGATTGTGGAGCTTTAAGGATCGTGAGAGGGTCCTAAACTGGTGACCTGTGCAGTAAGGGGTCTTGGCAATTAGGCGTACGCGCAGGCATGATGTTTTTGTTGTCTGAAAGCAAAAGCAATTAGATGCTCCTTTATCATCTAGAGAACATTATTGCTCCCACTGAGAGGTAAAACTGGGGGCAACTACTTCATTAACGATGCTTTTTAGTTGCTGTTTTCTTTTAGGCTGGTTAGAATTCTTCAGTTATGTGGGTCAAACATGTTTTTAGTCATTTTTGACATATTTAGTACGATTATCAGTTTCCACGATATTTAAATGAAGTATTTACAAGGTTGTTGTTTACAATCTGCTTTGTTTATAATGGCTATTCGCTTCATTAGAAGCCTCTACCTTGTGTGTTCACTCACTGGCCACTTTATTAGAAACACTTACTTTACAGTGCACCTGTATGTGGTACAATTACAGACTTTAGCCCCTCTGTTATCATGTCCAGTTTGTCAGCCACACTCTACTCCATTTCTGTCTCTATTAACCGTGAACTATCAAAAACATGCATCTTTGACCAATGCTTTCAAGTAAAAATGTAACTTTACAAATATTGATTTCAGAATTGATAATTGAATTGGGAGATTTTCGTTCAACTTCAGGACTGAATGTTCGGATTAGAGCACAAGAGTGCACATTGTTCCAGTAGCCCTACTCCAAGTTTCCTGGAGTCAACCCCTCGATAAAGCTGACTCATCAACTCCACCTAATTTTAACCAGTAGCACCAGAGCTATAGCAGAGCTTGAATCTCAAATAACAATCAGGTTATTTAGCCACATGACACAGTGCTAAGGTAGGCTACGAGTCTTTTTTAAATGTGAGATGCTTAGCATACGTAGTTAGTCCCATGACAAAAAAGCATAAAAACTGTGAAATACTGACTTCATGCTGATTGTTGTTGAAGCTGTGTATATAAACTTCAAGCTATCCAGTCAGGCTGTACATGTTTGTTAACTGGGGCTAATAATGCCAGCATCTGCCAAATGCCAGAAAATGTAAAAATGTACATTGCTTGACACCTCCATTTTATCCATTGCAAAAACAGTATGCAAACCACGGTTGGTAGACCAAAAAATTATTGTTCAGTGCTCATCTCACTCTCTTACGATTACACACTGGTTGCAATCCTTGCAAGGATATACATGTGCATATATAGAGAATATATATATATATATATATATATATATATATATATATATATATATATATATATATATATATATATGTATATCGCTGTTGTCAGAAGAAAACCTTGTATCTCTTATATTGTATTACCTTGTATTGTTATGTATATAACAACTCATTTATTGTCACTTGATCTAGGGTATTTCAGTCAATCTAGGGTACTGCAGTCATAGCTTTACAGTTTCAGTCAAAGCAGGGCAGCTTTGCAGTTAATTATTGTTTATCTGTTGAAGTTAATGTATTGAGTGAAAACATTAAATCCAGCCTGTGAAAGTTATGGCATTTTATATATATATATATATATATATATATATATATATATATATATATATATTTCATAAAAATGGGCCATAATTTAAACTTCATTTAAGTTTTATTTTTCAGCAAACAGATAGAAATTGTGTACTTAAATGCCATATGTTCTCTGTAGAGGATGTATCAACTTATTTTCCCTTTGAAAACCAACAAAACATGTAATTTGACCAGGTGTGTTGAAAGAGATTTTTTTCAAGAATCCGTTATTATATTCTTTTATTTATTATTTTCTATTTCTTAATTATACTCCTTATATTTGTTTCCTCGTACATTTCATTTACAAAAAACAGTGCTTGAAGACCCACCTATTGAAGGATTCATAATGCATAAATCACTCAAACATAACTATTTTTGGAGTTTGATAACAGTAATTTCTCAAAGTGACTGAATTATGTTTGAGGTGAATCATCTTTTTTCACAAACAAATCACAGCTAGAAAATACTTCAGTAAACGTACTTTGTTACTATACAAAAGTGCTGTTTTGGAAGATTTGTACTTTACTCAGGTGTTATTGAAACAGAACACTTGTACTTTTGCTCAGTTACATTTCAAAGAAAAAAACATACTTTTCTCCTTATATTTTTGTGGATTTTTGTTCTTATTAAAACATCCAACCTAATTTATATCATTGTAAAATGAAACTGCTCACAACTATGCTAATATATCTTTGTGTGAGGACCAGTACCACCAATTAGTTGCCACACCACCCAACACCCAAGAGAGAAAACATTTAATTTAGCTGTTATTTATTATTTTATATTATTTTAATTTATTTATTTTTGTGTACTTTAACTTTTACATACTAATGTACATGAATTTCACTCAAGTACAGCTGCATGAAAAAGTTTGAACACACCAGGCAACAAAAATTACAAGTTTTGTTGATTTTCCAGGTAAAAAATAAATTACCACATCCTCAACTGGGAACAAACTTATATACAACTTTTTCTTTTATCGCACAATTTGTATTAATTTGTTAAGTTGAGCACATTGAAAAAAATGAGACATAAAATATAAATGTGCCACAACTTCTGCACAGTCCACATTTTGTTTTATTTCCCACTGTCACGCTTCCCTCCAGCCTGGATGGAACTAGGACCAGGACTCCAATTCCCAGAACTCCTTGCTGAATCACTTGACTATGGACAGATCCACCTATCAGTGCTCCTCATCTCCGGACTTCTGATTGCACCTGTTCCTTATCTCCTTTGTCACTCAGTTCAGTATATAAGCCTGACTTTAGGCTAGTCTGGTTCTGTCTGCCACCTTTACACCCACAATATATTAAATTTAACAAATAAACAGTAGTTGTGCATTAAAATGTGCATAAAAGTGTTCTCTGTAGAGGATATTCACTTATTTTCACTTAGAAACATGTCATTTGCCAAAACTCTTGCACTTCTAATTGTTTATGATTGGTCTATTTTCAGCACTGAAGTGTCCACAGACAAAGCAACACTATTCGTTTTCTTGTGAACATAATAAGGTTTGTTCAAGGTTTGTTTGGGGGGGACGTGTCGGGCCTCACTGTTCCACTGTTAGAACGAGCCTTTACTGTATAATTGCGCAAACAAACTGACACGCTGTTCCACTTAAACTCCAGCTTTAGCAGCTCTTTTAGTCACAAAGCCTCAGTAAGCCAGCGTAGAAAGCCGGCTGTTGGTGTTTATTGTAATTGTGAAGCCGCGTATTATGAAGTTGCCTCCGTCTTTATCAGGGAATCTCTAATGCAGAACTAATTATCTGTCGCATTGCTGGAAGCAAACACACACACACACACACACACACACACACACACACACACATATGCAAGCTAAAGAAGAAGCAAGCAAACAGCCACCGAGGCTGACAGAAAGGACTTCATTAGAGAGGGATTTCTGCTGAGCTGACAGAGACATCCTGACTTTCTCTCTCTCTCTCCCTCTCTCTTTCTCTCTCCCTCTCTTCTTCCCTCGGCGTACAACTCTCTTATTCCTCCCTCGCGCTCTCTCCCACTCCAGCAGCAGCAGCAGCAGCGGGCAAAGCTGAAAGGTAGGAGGACGGGAGAAAGAGAGGGTGAAAAAAAAGCTTGTCAGCCGTGTAGTAACGGCTTTTTGTCACTTTTTCAGCACAGGCCTGTAAGCGAGCTAGCGGCAGCAGCGCTAGTTTGTGGGAGGCAGGGTGAGACAGAGTTCATCCGGAGGCTCTCCGCTAAAAAGCTGCTCCAGAGAAAAGAGATTGACTCCAGGCTTGGCACTCCAGCAGCAGTTTAGCAGTTTAGCCGCACAGCGCTTTCACACCGGCCTAATCTAAACAACAACAGCGGCGGTGACCGGAAAAGAAATAAATAAACCCCACAGATCTGTTCACGTATTAGCGCTAGCCGCTTTGTGTTTTTATGCACATTATTCATACAGCCTATTATTTTGCGTGTTAGCTTTAGCATCGCGGCGGACAGGGAGGAAAGCCTCCAGGCTTATTGTATTTTTACAACCAATTAGCGCGTGCCGTTTTTCCGGTGACAAAGCAGTTTGGAGAAGTCGGTCAGTTCGGATTGCAGGAACTGAAGAGTTTGTTGCTCTTGAGTTACAGGGTGGAAGTGAGCTGTCAGGCCGAGCCAGAGTTTTCTGTGTCTCTTCGCTTTTAATAAGAAAGGCTCTTAATTGGTTCTTGGCTTGGACATACGGTTCTAGTGATGTGCTACTGCACTAATGTAGAGCTTTTACAGCCCATACTGAAATCTGATATACCGCAATGTATAGGTTTCAAATATATGATGTATATTAGCATAGATTTCCCTCATATCCAGCTTATATTTGTCACATATGGACGTGTACGTGACAAATGTGCCAACTTAAATAAAATTGGCCAGTTTCAAATATGGGACATATATGTCAGCCATATATCAACATATACAAACACATATAAACAATATTTATATTTAGATGGCATGTATTATTCATATATATGATAATGTTGTATAAAGTTTTTATGCATCTTCTTTGTTTCTTCAACATACTTCCTTATTGAATGAAAATTAGTACAATAGCTACATAACTAAACTCTAAATATATGTACATTACAACAAAAAAGCTTCGGAATGAAAGTATTGTAATCTGAAATGGATAACTTTGTAACAATTTTAGCTCTACTGGAATGTATTTATCTATGTGTCAGATATATATATATATATATATATATATATATATATATATATATATATACATATACGTGTGTGTGTGTGTGTGTGTGTGTTTGTGTATATACATTTTTGATACTATTATTATAATATTATAATTATATATGAACACAACATATACTTTGAAAGAAATGACTGGCCCTTTATGTGCATACAGTGCTGTGAAAAATTATTTGCCCCTTACCCAATTTCTTTTATTTTTGCTCATTTGTCACATTTAAATGATTCAGATCATTAAATTGATTTTAATATAAGATGAAAACAACGTGAGTGAACAAAAAATGCAGCCATTCATTGAAAATTATGATTTATCGTATTTCGTAAAATGTATATCACCCAGGTGAAAAAGTAATTGCCCCCCTAAATCTAATAACTGGTTGTGTCACTCTTGGCAGTAACAAACAGTAAACTGCACGTTTGCAATAACTTGCCATGAGTCTTTTACATCGCTGTGGAGGAATGCTGGCCCACTCCTCTTTGCAGAATTGTTTCAATTTGGCTGCAGTGGAGGGTTTTTGAATCTGAACTCAGCTGTTGCCACAGCGTCTCAATGGGATTCAAGTCAGAACTTTGACTGAGTCACTCCAAAACGTTCTTTTGAGCCATTCAGACATAGACTTGCTTGTTTGTTTTGGATCATTGTCCTGCTACATAACAAGTCAGGACTTTGACTTGGTCACTCCAAAACCTTAATTTTGTTTCTTTTGAGCCATCAGTACAAGGAATGAAAATGAGAACCATGAACAACGTTTTTGTAGAAAAGAGCAGCAATATAACATACATTGGTTCGGGAATGAAAACTTTAAATGCGGATAGCCGAGCCCCCCTTATGTGAAACAGGCTTTACATTAATAAGCTGTAATTATCTGTCATGTTACTTGATCATTTTTTACGTGAGTATTTGCATCTGTTTAATGATGCCGGCTCCCGTCAAAAGCCAAAGGTTTTGTATTGTTATATCTGTACATTTAACCTACAAATTATTCATACAGAGGACAGGCAATAAGTCATTTGCAAGTGACTCCCCACCTACCGCACACAGTGGCGCATGGTTTTGGCACGTTAGCATCCTCAGAGGTGATGAATCATTTCAGCCTAAGTGATGCCTTTTCTTCCTGGTATCATTTATGTGTTTGTCTTCCACACATTTTTCTGGATTTTCAGCCCCATAAAAAGTTTATTAATGTTGTCACTTTCTTCATTTGTGACTTCTTCACTTATGCTAGCAATTGGTTGAAAGCTGACAGTAGCAACCTACACACATAAAGAGACGTGCTGTAGTCCAAGCTACATAAAATTGGTGTATAAACATATTAATGACAAGAATCAAGGCTGAAATAAAACATACTATTATAATATAATGTAGCGACAAACTACTGGCTGGCGCTGGCTCGGGCCATACGAGCGGCCATGCGCAGAGGCTCATGGTAGGTGTGCACCCTCCTTAATAGGGACTTGTTGTTGTTGTTAATGTCGTTGTTTGTTAGTTTAAAGGTATGTGTGTGTGTTGTTTGAGTTAGTTTGTGTTGGGGTGCATGTTTGGTTCATGTTTTGTGTTGGGGGTTGGTCCACAGTCAGAGTTCAACACTTTGTATGTGCCTTTCTGCCAGGTGTTTAATAAAGAGCGCTTCTCATGGTGGAAATCATGGCCTCCCCATGTCTTACTCTACACTGACGCTGCAATAATAATAACAAAAATAGTGAATATTAGCAGTTTCACTGCAGCGTTGTATCAAACAATCCCCAGCCTGGAACTGGTCCCCAGCCCACTGCTTAGAAAAATCTGCTTTAGGGTACCAAAAGTGGTTCTTCTGTGACAAAGAACTTGTTTTGGCAGCTCTATTTTTAAGAGTGTTCTTGAAGGTAATATCTCAGAGTTACTGAGAGATGACTGCAGGTAATTTCTCAAAGGTGCTGAGGGATGTCTGACTGAATCATCTCTGACTTGAATCATCTCTTTTCACAAACAAATCATTAACGCTACAACTACTACCACCAAGAAATGTCCTGGGTTCATTCCAGGCGACCAAATCTGCCAAAAGCAGCAGGAAAAAAAGAAGAAACACACAGGGGCCATTTTCTTAACAGCTGGGAGTTCAATTAGCAGCTGATAGGAGAGCAGGAGTTGGACCCTCCGGTTTCCGATTTCTCGTGAAAAGGGGGATGGCGGCACCGCAGGCCAGAATAGAAGAGTAATGTTCTTCCACGCACAGCTGCTAACTGACAACAAAAGGCTTGTCACCATGATTAATGACTGGGGAAGCCTCTCTTTGTTACCAATGCAGCACTGTACTATGTTAAAAGCTATTAAAGTTGTGGGCCGGGTGGGCGGTAGAAAAAGAATGGTTACCGTTCGGAGAGTTGGTGAAAAAATAAAACTCCCTGAAAATCGATATGGTGAAAATCTGAGCAGTGCCTGGGGGGGGAAGTAAGAGATGTGGTCCATGTTATGTAACTGAATGGGAATATAAAGTTAATGGGGGATAAAGAGTGCCAGTGCTGGATTTTCTACACAGAGCTTTTTAGGTGGTGATATTACGAGATCGTTTATCTCCAGCTTTCCCTGTAATAAGTAAGGTCGAAAGTGTCTTGGTTGGTGGCCTATTTTCCCCCCTTTTTCCTTCCTACAGCAGTAAGTGGAGGGAACTATTTATGGAGGCTGTGATATGACATACTGTCAGGTAAGCGAAAGCAAGGAGAGCAACATTCTCAGATTGATTTTCATGTCAGCTTAAAATTTAGAGACCGGAGCTGTAGAGATGCCATGGCAACCTGAGACAGCTGGTCCTTTCTTCATCGTCTCCCACCTGTCACAGTTGATTGGGGGAGAACTATTTGGAGTGGAGCAAATTGAGGGGTGTTGTAAGTAATGGGAAACATCTTGATCTCGTTCTGGACGCACTCACCATAGCTGAGTTTGCTCTAACGCTGCAGTTTTGTTGAGGACAAATGTTTCAGCTGTTACACCTGACTGCAGTTGGGTTGTTATTTTCCGAAATACAATGTAAAAAAAGAATCAAAATGTTTCTATATTCAGATTGTTTATTAAAATGTGAATGAAATGACATTTCTTTCAGCAATAAAGAAATGTTGCTCATGTTTTTTGGTAAATAAGGTTCATTAAGTGCTCTGAAGGCACAGAATGAGCATCTCTGACTTTTAGCGTTTTTATTTTTAACACACGAGCTGACAGTTCTGGCGCAGCCTGTCATTGATTCCCACATTAACAGGCTGTTCGACTGGTGTGACTCATAACTGGCTTTCAGAAGTCTTGTATCACACTTGTGTCACCGCCTTTTAGAAATCATACTCTCGGTCCAGAAGTTAGTACACATGAACTGAGCCATAAGTCGGTCAAAACTCCCCCATCTGTTCAGAGACTCCAGCTCAGTCTGCTGGACAAGAGTCATCTTCATTCTGCCTCCAACTCTGAGACTGTCCACCTTTTTCTGAGCTTAGATTCGGTAATATTAGTAGATTGTTTATTTCAGGCATTCTTCATAATTAGTATGGTCAAAAGGGCAGTGGTGGACAGTAACGAAGTAAATGTAATTCGTTTCTGTACTTAAGTAGTTTTTTCGTGTATCTGTACTTTACTGAAGTATTTCCATTTTGAGCGACTTTTACTTTCACTCCCCACTACATTATGAGAAACCTGTTGTTCCTTTTGGCTTATTTGTGCATAAAAATGTAACATGTCAAAACGAAAGAAGTGTCAAGCAAACACACCAATCAGGGCACAGCGCGCACTTTGTTTTGAGCTTCTTTTGACCTGTTGGACATACCGACCCAGTGCAAGCATACGGTTCAGCGTCAGTGCAGCAGCATAAAATTTTAAAAACTTAAAACCTAAATGATGAACTAACCTAACTTTGTGTAAATAGACCACAATACAGAAATATGAACAAATATGCAGTTGTGACTGACGTGTCTTTATTCTGAATTTATATAAACACGATTTCATTTTATAGTAAATTTGTTTTTGCTAGTTTATGTTTATGAACAGAGACCTACAGATGCAGTTTAGTAAAGGAAACTCATTTGTGAATCTGTGTTTAAAGTTTTTGTTAAACTTGTAACTTAAGTTGCAAATAAATCTTAAACTGAAACTTTGCTTGTTTGCAAAGTTATTTCAGAGCCACTCAGTTCCACCTAATGGAAACTCTTTGCCTTCAGTGTTTTGTGCTTATGATAATTTTAATAGACATCAGCGTCACTAATTAATGACATTCTATAAAAGACTGGTTTACCAAGAGTGACACTGGAGTATTTTCACCTAATATGGGTTAATGAAGCAAAAATGATAATAGGACATCAGAGTCATAATTAATCTTTTAGTACTTTTACTTTCGATACTTAAGTACATTTGAAGGCAAATACTTTTGTACTTTTACTCAAGTGGAGGTCTAAATGGAGGAACTTCAACTTTTACTGGAGTAATATTTTACCTTGGGTATCTCTACTTTAACTCAAGTACATGATTTGTGTACTTCGTCCACCACTGCAAAAGTGCTGGTTGGCGGTCAGATCAAACTACCTGCTTGGTAAAACAGAGAAGTGAAACATGAGAGAAGATACCAGTCACTCAAAAAGAGTAGCAGAACAACCTGAAGGCAGCAGACTGTAAACTCTGACAAGTTCAGTTTACTCAGTCTTTTAGAGGTAACTTGTTGCCTCAAATTAAGTTTTGAAACTCAGTTTTTCAAGTTATTTGAAATTAGACCTGGAGTTGAATACACTCAAACTTTTAAGTTCAACAAACAAAACAAGTCACTGCTGTTGGAACAAAACCTCATATCTCTGTTTTTCCCGTTTTTCAGTTTTATTATTTGAAAGAACCTGTTGTCCTTTTCATTGTGTGTAAATTTCATGATGAATGAACCAAAAGAAATGACCCAGAATTACTGGGGAAAGAAGTTTGGTTCCATTGACTTACAGTATGCTTTTTCCTTCTCCTGTCAAGTTATAATTTTGGAGATACAAGGTTTTGTTCCAGCAATATGTACACATGACACAAACAGTACTGTTGCAGAAACTTGAGCCTGTAAGTTGAAGTAGCTACTGTACTGTTTATTCATTTTTTACATCATTGACACAATTACAATTACAAAATAGCCAACTTTGAGAAAAACTACTGATTTACCAGCAACTTAAGTTGTTTTCATTACAATCAAACTTACTACTCAGCAGAGACACTAACACATTCATGGTTAGGATACCCAAAGCATGACAAAAACAAGTGCATCTGAAGGAAAAGGAAGAGTTAATCAAAAGAAACTCTATTTCTTAACTCGCTATAAGAATTCTGGGTGACTCCGCCCCATACCCTGTCATTGCTTTTCTTTTTGACTTTGTTCTTCAGACAAAAATAAGTACACTTGAGTTTTCAATAAGAGAGTGTAAACATCTTGCCTAGACTGAGTCATAACAACTAACAGCAAGAAAATAAATAATTATAACATGATTATTTAAGTACAAATAACATCAGGGCTTTCAGTGCAATGAAGAACAGTGAGCAATGAACTACACCACAGTCATCTCCATTTCTACACCACACACTAAAATATGAACACAGAGATCTGTGACAAAAATTTGGTGCATTTAAAACAAATCAGAGCTGTTGTTGAAAAATATCCTATCACCTCTCTTTGGCAGTAACTCATCATGTTTGGAGAAAGGAGGGTTGAGCGTATGATCCTAAGAACACCATCCTCACAGTGAAACATGAAGGTGGGAGTATCATGATACAGAGCTGCTTCTTTGCAGACAGTACTGGGGCATTACATGTCATTAAGGGAAACATTAAAGGAGTGATGGGAGATATTAGAGAAAAATTTTATCTCATCAGCCCAGAAACTGAAACTGGGGAGAAGACGGACGTTTCAACAAGACAGCGACCCCAAACATACAGCTAAAATAACTAAAGACTGTTTTCTAAAAAAGACAGTGAAGGTGCTTGCTTGGCCTAACTAATCTCCAGACTTAAATCGGAGGATTCTGAAATTGCAAGTCCATCAGAGGGACCCTTGTTTCTTTGGGGAATTGAAGACATTTTGTGAAAATGGGCCAAAATTGAGTCACAATGCTGCCAAAAGTGAATTACTTCTTACTGTAGATGTCTCGAAGCTGTAATTGCCAACAATGGCTTTACAAGAAAGTACCAGTGTTATTCAAGGTCCACTTCACATCAAGGCCAGTCTGTGTAAAAGTGTTAAAAAGGCCAGGGCAGGAGAGGGGAAAAAAGTATTAAATATATATTTTTCATACCTGGGAATAAAAAAGCCTACCAACAAGGAGTTATGGTCCAGCAAGACACTTCATCACCGTGTCATAGCATCCTGTTAGGTACTTAGCTAACCAGTTGCATTTGTTCCTCATTTGACTTTACTTATATGCCTTGATATTAATGTATGCCTCTAACTACCTTTACTACCTGCAGAATAATATCACACACTATATTTATACATAAAAATACAAAAGAACATGATATATTTCACAAATATTGTACTTTATTGCTTCATTTTAAAAACTAACCCGTGATACTAAAGTAAGCTGACCTGCTCTGTTTGTTCGTCCATTCCTTCCACATTGTTTCGTTGATCTATTTGTTCATTTGTCCTCTCGTCCGTCTGCATATCTATCCGTCAGTGGCTTTTTCGTCCAGTTGCCGTCACATAAAAGCTGGATGATAATTTTAGTTCTGTATGAGTGATGGAGCAGGCCAAGAGTTTTGGACAGAGAGCTGTCAATCAAGCTGCTTCTTAGCCACGCCCGCACAGTTCTCAGATAGGTTTGATCAACTTTTTTAAGCTGTGTTTCATCGTATTGTTTTGCTGGATGTTTAATAACACTGACGATTAATATCATACCAACATTTTTAATATTTTACTCTGTGTTCACTGGAACTTTAATACATTAAACCCCTGTGTGTGGTCATATCTGCATATACTGAGTATTTTACAACAGTACTGAACATAGCTTAGCCAATCAAATTTCAGCCTTGGAGCTATGTGTTCTATAATGAACACCTTAAAACCTCAACAGCTGGCATCCAACGTCCTAAAACTAGAGAGATCCTTTCAAAATCCTCTGAAAGCGTCTCGTCTCGTCTCGTCTCGTCTCATCTCATCAGACGAGTGTGATCCACGCTTCATGGTAACATGATGTATTAGCAAATAAAGTCTTTTTTTCTAATTCTGAGATTTCTGATTGTGAGGTGTTTCTTGCTGAGCTTTAAAATATTCTCGACAGTGGCCGAGCTCATTGTGTATTCAGCCGGACGTGTGTCTGGGTAAGCGTCCCCCACCGTGTATTCTGCCAGTTGTGGCGTGAAGCCGCTCTCGACCCTGCCCTCAGAGCAGACAGCTTACGTCTGATGGGGCTCGCCAGGGACCGCGCTGTTGTGATGCTTTAAGTGAGAGAGAAATCGGACCTTCAGACACAGTGTCACACGGCTCATGAACTGTAGAATAGCCTCTGCTCCTCGCCGACAAGCCGCCCAACGTGGGAATATCCGAGAAGGCCTTTGCATGACAGGCTGGGCCAGACGGAGACCCGACGGGTCAAACGAGTTGAATTTAGGCACATTTGAGGGGTCCGGGGCTAATTGAGCACCTGTGTAGAATGCT